>NC_089593.1:74736589-74920476 GCF_019320115.1 Miscanthus floridulus
AAGCCCTATCGAAGAATGAGAGGAGGGATGACAGAAGCGCAAGCGCCCAAGGGCAAACTAGAAACTTTAGGTCACAATTTGTTTCCATAAAATGATTAGAGAAATATCAAAACTGTGAAATGACATTTTTATGGTCGGCACATATTTAATAGGCAAATTTTGGTGTGGGACATTGTAGATTCGTGTATTTTGTTGGAGCACACCGCCAACTCCAGTATTGGCTGAGCACCATCACGAAAATGGGATCCTTGGCCGTAGCACACCACCTCCATTAAAATATCATTTGCACTGGAATTGGACAGAGAACATCTTTGCACTGGTCGACTTTACCCCTAGCTTGGCTACATGGTCGAACCAAACCCAGTCACCCCTATCCAGTCACGCTCTCCTTCCTCGAGATGTTCTTCTTCCTCCATCTTCCTCTCTTGCTCGTCTCTCTGGCCAAACCCTAGTTCGTGGGGCCGCACAGAAGTGAAGCATGGCGTCGAGCTCTCACTCAGCGGTTGTGCAGTCAGATGCGCCCTCTCTTACCACTTATAGGGATGCGCAGGGGAACCTTCCATTGGTGGAGTGCCGCTACTGTGGCAATCCGATGATTGGCCGGGTTTCACTCAAGGAACATAGCTTTGGGGAGAGGTTCTACAAGTGTCCAGTATTCGAGCATGTAAGTTGGTAGATCAGGTGGTTCATCTTCTCCTTCTTTTGGCTTATTAGTTTGGTAGATTAGATTTGACCATTCATCCTCTTGTTCTTTGCTATGTGTCAGTTTTTCTGTTGGGAGGAACAATATGTGGAGTGAAAGCATCTAGGCCCCTTGTTGGGTTTCGGTGATTAATGATAATACAAGATTACTATGACTAACGTGCGTTTTGTAGAGGTAATTAAGTTAGGTCATGGTAATGGAGATCAATTGGGCAATCAAGGTGGTCATGCCCCTACGATAGAAATCGTTTCGGTTTTCAAAGGATGGACGACAAGGTTAAGGATGACTAGTTCTAAGTGTCGATTGGAGTTGGAGAGACACTTAGAGTAGTTTAGGACTTTGTTTTTCCTTTGGCCGTACTATTAAGGGGGGTATGGACGGGTAGCTTGACCTAGATGAGTCTAGTGAGTTAGGTGTGGTGCACACTTATTAAAACTAGCACTAGGTAGCTCCACAATAGCCCTATGATCCTTTGGAGCGAACTTCATTCACATATGATCGAGAGTTGGAAGTGAATGGAGGGTCAAATGCTGTCTGGACGCTGGCTTCGGTGCAACCGGACGCTAGCCGTAGGGTCCGATCAGTTCATTTGATCAAGGAGATTGCGTCTGGCACGACCGGACGCTGAGTGGTCAAGTGACCGGACACTGAGAGGCAGCGTCTGGTCGACTCCAGTAAGGTTCCAAAAGAGTGAATCTGCGACCAAACGCGCCTAGTCAATACTGACCAGACCCTGAGGATCCAGCGTCCGGTCGAGTACAGTAAGCATCCAGTGAGGGAAAAATGAGATCGGACGCGTCCGGTCAGTAGTGACCGGACCCTGTTAGCGTCCGGTCAACACTTAAACACTGGTGTGCGGGTGGAACTGACCGGAGCGTTCGGTCAACATGACCAGAGCGTCCGGTCACCCCATAGAGGCACATAATGGTTTGTTTTTTAGGCTGCCTTATAAATAGAAGCTTCACTCGTGTGTGGAGTCACTTTTGCTCATTCCAACAGCTAAGAAACACGTTTGTGAGTGCCAAGAAGAGCAAGGTCCTAGTGAGGTGATTGAGATTTGAGAATCCAAGAGAGTAGCCTCATTAGTGAATCAAGAGTAGCAAAGTGTGCATCCACCATTCTCATTAGGCTTCGTGTGGTCAAGTGAGAGTTCGTGCTTGTTACTCTTGGTGATTGCCATCACCTAGACGGCTTGGTAGTGATTGGAAGCTTGGTGATCACCCGGCGAAGCTTGTGGGTGACCCAACTCAAGTTATGAGCTGTTGTGGGTGATTCACCGCGACGGAGTGTCGAAGAATCAACCCGTAGAGAGCACTTGATCCTTGCGCGGATCAAGGGGGAGCTACACCCTTGCACGGGTGCTCCAACGAGGACTAGTGGAGAGTGGCGACTCTCCGATACCTCGGCAAAACATCGCCGCATTCCTCTCTCTCTCCATTTACTTTGAGCATTTACTTCGAGCAATTCAATACTTGTTTTTACATTCATAGAATTGCCATGCTAGAGTAAGTTTGGAACATAGGTTGCAAGTCCTTTGTGCGTTAGATTGATAGAAACACTTTTCTAGGCATAAGGGGTTAATTAGGCTAACCGTAGGATTTAATTATTGCAAGAAAATTTAGAATTAGCCCAATTCACCCCTCCTCTTGGGCATCTTGATCCTTTCAATTGGTATCAGAGCCTCATGCTCACGTTTTTAAGCTTAATCACTTTGAGCAAGATGTCTCATGGGGATGGACCTCCTCCTATCTTTGAGGGAGATGACTTTCCATATTGGAAAATTCACATGGAGGCGTACTTAGAAGCTCTAGACGTTGGTATACTTAGAGCCGCCTCACAAGGCTTCCCAAAACCTCAGAATGCTACTAACTTACAAGGCGATGAGGTAAATTATGAAAAGTGGAATGCAAAAGCTCGAAACACCATCTTTATAGGCCTTTGCAAAAATGTGTTCAACCGCGTAAGGAACCACAAAGACGCCCATGCACTATAGTCGGATGTTTGTGCGCTCCATGAGGGAACCAAGAGTGAGTGTGAGGAACGCTATCATCTTGTAATTAAAAAGCTAAATTCATTTGAGATGCTTCCCAAAGAATGTGCTAATGAGATGTATTCACGTTTAAATGTTCTTGTAGAGGAAGTCATTGGGCTTGGACTTACTCAAATGTCACCATCCGACATTGTGAGAAAGATCTTGAGTGTCCTCCCCATTGACAAATATGGGCATATTGTGACCGTGCTACATCAAGGTGATCTTTTCGCCGCTACACCGACACAAATCTTGGGAAAGATCAATGCTCATGAGATGTACATGCACATCACACCACAAGATGGTTCATCCTCTACCAAGAAGAAAGAGAAGGACTTAGCATTCAAAGCTAGCCAAGATAAGGGCAAAGCAAGACTTGAGTATGAGAGCTCAAGTGATGAAGAAGATGAAGATGAAAATCTTGCTCTCATGGCGAGGAAAGCCACCAAGATGCTAAAGAAGCTAAACAAGAGTGGCATAAAGTTCGACGGCAAGAAGAAGAAGTTCTTCACAAGCTCTAGAAGAAAGCCAATCTCCGAAATGGATTGCTTCAATTGTGGTGAACTTGGTCATCTAGCACATCAATGCACCAAGCCCAAGAAAGACAAGTTCAAGAACAAGAACAAGGGCAAGAAAGATAACTCAAGTAATGAAGATGAAGATGAGAAGAAGAAGAACAAGCCATACAAGAAGAGAGATGGCAAAAAGAGGGACTTCCATAAGAAGAAGAAGAGTGGAAAGGCCTACATCGTCGGTGATTGGCTCACGGACATTGATTCATCTAGTGGATCATCCGATGATGATAGTGAAGATAAGAAGGTGGCCGCCATTGCTATTGATCTTTCATCTTCACCGCCACCATCGCTATCATCCTCTACACACCTATGCCTTATGGCCAAGGGTGAACGCAAGGTAACTAATAATGATGATAGTAGTGATGATGATAGCGATAGCGATGATGATGATTCACCTTCATATGATGATCTTGTCAAAATACTAAGAAAATACACTAAGATCATTAGAAAGAGTAGAGCTAAAAATGAAAAGCTTGATGCTAAAAATGATTCACTCTTAGCTAAATGTGATACATTGGAAAAGGCTAATGTTGAGCTTAAAGAAACAAATGGTGCTATATCATCCAAACTCAAGGAGCTCAAATCTTCTAAGAATGAGCTTAAAGATAAACATGATAAACTTGAGTGGGTACACAATGAGCTCATCACTAGTCACAACAAGTTAAAAGATGAATACACTACTCTTAAGATCAATCATGATACTCTTGTTATTGCTCAAGAATTTTTACCAAATGAGCCACATGATACGACTAACCATGTTGTTAAGATTGATATAGCTACATCATGTGATGATTTAATTGATGAGAGCATTGAGCAAGGATCTAGTGGCAAAGGCAAGCAAGTGGTTGAGTGCAATGACTATGATGAGTATGTCAAGCTCAAGAGTGATAATGAGAAGCTCAAGAAAGATCTTGAAGAGATCAAAAGCCACAATGCCATTGTGCTAGAAACTCTTGATCATCATGAAGAGTTGATCCTTGAGAATGAGAAGCTCAAAGAAGAAAACAAGAAGCTCAAGGAAGAGAAGGAAGATGATGCTCTAAAGGAAGAAAATAAGAAGCTCAAGTTGGAAAAAGAGCATCTCAAAATTGGGTTGAGCAAGTTTGCTAGAGGCAAGCACCTCCAAAGTGAGCTACTCATGAACACCGTCATGAAGATGGATAGAAGTGGCATTGGATATGTGGCAAGTGTACAGAAGAAGAAGGCTCAAGTTCAACAACAATAATCAAAGCCAAAGCCAAAGCCAAAGAGATGTTTTGAGTGTGGACAAGAAGGCCACTTTGCTCACGAGTGCCAAACTCCACCGCCACAACCCTTGCCCAAGCATGCTAGACCCTTTGCCTTCAATGCTCACTACATGCTTAGAAAGGATTCTAGTGGAAAGATGAAAATCATGTTCTTAGGACCCCCTAACAAGAATAGGCCTAAGAAGATTTGGGTGGCTAAGTCACTTGTTGAGAAGGTGAAGGGCCCTCAACAAGTTTGGGTTCCTAAAGCTTGAATCTCTTGTGTGTAGGTGAACTACAAGACCGATGAAAGTTATTGGGTTATTGATAGTGGTTGCACTCAACATATGACCGGTAATCCTTGTATGTTCACCTCACTAGATGAAGAGGTAGATGGACAAGAGAAAATAACATTTGGAGATAACTCAAAGGGCAAGGTTAAAGGATTGGGCAAAGTGACAATATCAAATGATCATTCCATCTCCAATGTGCTTTATGTTGCTTCATTGAGTTTCAACTTGCTATACGTTGGACAATTGTGTGATCTTGGCTTTCAATGCTTGTTCACCGAGAAGGAGGTTGTTGTATCCAAGGTAGATGATAATCAAGTGATATTCAATGGATTTAGATACAACAACTTATATCTAGTGGACTTCACCTTCGAAGATGCAAATTTGAAAACTTGCCTATTCACCAAAACAACACTTGGGTGGCTATGGCATAGAAGACTTGCTCATGTTGGGATGAGCTCACTCAAGAAGCTTATGAAGAATGACTTGGTGAGAGGGTTGAAGGATGTGAAGTTTGAAAAGGACAAGCTTTGTAGTGCATGTCAAGCCGGCAAGCAAGTTGCAAATACTCATCCAACCAAAGCTTTCATGTCAACCACAAGAGTGCTAGAACTCCTTCACATGGATTTATTTGGACCAACAACATACAAGAGTTTGGAAGGAAATCTTTATTGTCTTGTGATTGTTGATGACTATTCAAGGTATACATGGGTATTCTTTCTTTATGACAAATTCGAAGTTGCATCTTGCTTCAAGAAGTTTGCCAAGAGAGCACAAAATGAATTTGAAGTGAAGCTCAAGAAGATAAGAAGTGACAATGGAAAAGAATTTGACAACACAAACATTGAAGCTTATTGTGATGAAGTTGGGATCAAGCATGAAGTCTCCGCAACTTATACTCCTCAACAAAATGGTGTAGTTGAGAGAAAGAACCGAACTTTGATCACTTTTGCAAGGACAATGCTAGATGAGTACAACACCCCCGAAGCTCTATGGGTGGAAGCAATCAACACCGCATGCTATGCATCAAACCGCCTATTCCTTCAAAAGTTCCTTGGCAAGACACCTTATGAGTTGCTCAACGGGAAGAAGCCATACGTCTCCTTCTTTAGGGTGTTTGGTTGCAAATGCTACATCTACAAGAAGCGGCAACACATAGGGAAGTTCTAAAGACATTGTGATATTGGTTTTCTTGTTGGTTATTCATCAAAGTCCAAAGCATATAGAGTATTTAATCATGTCACCGACTTGGTTGAAGAAACATATGATGTGGAATTTAATGAATCTAACGGCTCCCAAGGAGCACATGAGAATCTTGATGATGTAGGTGATGAACCATTGAGGGAGGCTATGAAGAATATTCTAGTGGGAGACATCAAGCCAAAAGATGATGAAGATGATGTACAAGTCATTGATCAACCTTCTTCATCAAGTGTGTCACAAGATGGTGAAAAAGATGGGAGAGTAGAAAATAAAGACACTCATATCTCCCATGAGCAAATAGTGGTACAAGCACAAGATGTTGATGCTCTACAACCACCTCCTCAAGTGGTCAATAGAAGAAATACACCTCTCCTACAAGATCATCCATAAGATCTCATCATAGGGAGTCCATCAAAGGGTGTAATGACTCGATCTCAAAAACTTGCTTTATTTATTGCTCATCACTCTTTTGTCTCTTGCTATGAGCCTACCAAGGTAGAAGAAGCTCTTAAAGATCCGGATTGGATCAATGCCATGCATGAAGAGTTGAACAACTTCACTCGCAATGAAGTTTGGACTCTTGAAGAGCGACCAAAAGGTGCAAGAGTCATTGGAACAAAGTGGGTGTTCCACAACAAACAAGAAGATCAAGGTGTTGTTGTGAGGAACAAGACAAGACTAGTGGCAAAGGGGTTCTCCCAAGTTGAAGGTTTAGATTTTGGAGAGACCTTTGCTCCGGTTGCAAGATTAGAAGCCATCCGTATCCTACTTACATATACATCACATCATGAAATGAAACTATATCAAATGGATGTGAAAAGTGCATTTTTAAATGGCTTTATTAATGAACTAGTCTATGTTGATCAACCTCCCGAGTTTGAAGACCCTAGATATCCTAATCATGTTTATAGGTTGTCCAAGACACTATATGGGCTTAAGCAAGCCCCAAGAGCTTGGTATGAGCTCCTTCGGGACTTCCTCATTGAGAAGCGCTTCACCATTGGGAAGGTCGACACCACACTATTCACCAATAAGCTTGATGGGCATATCTTCATTTGTCAAGTATATGTTGATGATATCATCTTTGGATCATCAAATGAAGACTCATGCAAAGAATTTGGTGAATTGATGTTAAAGGAGTTTGAGATGTCAATGATTGGTGAGCTTACATTCTTTCTTGGTTTTCAAGTCAAGCAAATAAAAGAAGGCATCTTCATCTCTCAAGAGAAATACACAAAAGATCTTCTCAAGAGATTCAAGATGGATGAATGTAAGCCAATCAAGACACCAATGCCTACCAATGGATATCTCGACCTAGATGAGGGAGGTAACCCGGTTGATCAAACTCTCCACCGTTCCATGATTGGTAGCTTGTTATATTTGACCGCATCTAGGCCCGACATCATGTTTAGTGTGTGTATGTGTGCTAGATTTCAAGCTAATCCTAAGGAAACACATTTAATTGCCGTAAAAAGAATCCTTAGGTATCTTAAGTACACACCAAGCATTGACCTTTGATATCCCAAAGGAGCTATATTTGAATTAATTGGCTATTCCGATTCGGATTATGCCGGATGCAAAGTTGATAGAAAAAGCACATCCGGAGGGTGCCATTTGCTTGGTAGATCACTTATGTCTTGGTCCTCCAAGACACAAAATAGTGTGGCTTTGTCCACCGCCGAAGCGGAATACATTGTCATGGGTGCTTGTTGTGCACAAATATTATACATGAAACAAACTTTGCTAGACTATGGTGTAGTTCTAGAAAAGGTACCTCTTTTGTGTGACAATGAAAGTGCGGTAAAATTTGCAAATAATCCAGTTCAACACTCTCGCACCAAGCACATAGATATCCACCATCACTTTCTAAGAGATCATGTTGCTAAAAATGATATATCACTAGAAGGTGTAAGAACCGAAGATCAATTAGCGGATATCTTCACTAAACCGCTAGACAAGGCTACATTTTGTAGATTGCGAAATGAGCTCAATGTACTTGATTTTAGTAACTTCACTAAAAGATGAGCTTGTGTTGTCCCTTGCATTCATTGTAATATACAACATGTTTAACGCTTTATAATGCATATTGGGCTTGTCTAACATGGTTAAGATAACCGCCGAAAAGCGTGTGAAGAAGCTTAACTTTGGATCAAACTTGACAAGCAACTAGATTTACTTATAAGTATTGCATATGCATGAATGTTGTTTTCATCGTTTTGTTCCATTTGCCCTCTCATTGCCTATTTTCTTAAAAAGAATTATAGCCTAAGGCAAAATATTTTGAAAAATATGAGGGTTTGAGAGAGGCCACTCACATCAGTCCCAATTGGTGTTTATTTGGATCTTATTTGAGTTGGGACTTGATTGGGAATAGGCAGCGTGGAGGAACATTGAAGATTTGCTGGAAAAGAGTGACCGGACGCTGCATCGGACTCTAATGTCCAGCGTTCGGTCAGTTCATAGGAGGTGAACTTGCTGCGAAGGAGTGACCGGACTCTGCCTTTCTATGTCTAGTCAGAAGACATCTCAACGTCTGGTCATTTGGAGAAGAATCAGGCTGAGTTGACCAGACTCTGGCTGCGTCCAGTCGGTGTCCACCGGACGCGTCCGATCGCGATTCTAGAGGAATTGGACCTCTCTGGAATCGACCGGACGCTAGGTGGTAGCGTCCAGTCGCTACCACCAGAGCGTTCGGTCAGTAGATATCGTGTGGCATCAGGTCTCTTTCCTGTTTTCCTTTTCTGACTCATGGGGGCCACCCTATTTAATCAAAGCACCGGCAATTTCTTTTGACCTAATCCACGCCGACATCGCCGCGCCCCCATCGTCCCATGCCACCGCATCACGCTCGCTGGATTCGCCACCCACGTGCCTCTAGTGACTTCCCGTGCTGCCGAGCCCCGCATGCCTCAGCCCGCGCTGTGCTCCCTGCACCGCCGCGCGTGCCCTAGTCCCCGTGCTAGCACAAGCTCCACCCATGCGCCTTCGTTCCAGCGCCATTGTGGCCTCGTCCTAACCTACGCTATGCTTCTCCCAAGCCGTGGCCTATGCCGCCATGGTCCAAAGCCGACCTTCTGCCGTCCAGCGCTGGTAAGACCCTGCTCATGCCCGTGCATCCTCCTTGCAACTCGCCTGTGACCTAGCTATTCATCACTACGCCAATTTCATAGGGCCGTCGATTCACTGCTCACCGCCAACCCTAACCCAAGATTCGGTGGTTCCCCGCATGTCACTTCTCTTTTCATCAGATCACCATTTTGTCAGGTAACAAGCCAGTCGCTTCAATTTCGTACCTACATTGCTTGCTTTCATAGGGTTTCGCATCTATTAGATATATCGTATTTACTTATATATCCTTCTATTCCATCGTGCAGATTGAGCGTCTTCATGGTAGTCCATCTAGGACTGTCATGATGGCAGGACGACGTCTTCCCATTGTGGATCCTCAGCCTCAGGGGGAGTCACAGCAGGAGTCATAGCAGCAACCCCCACCAGCAGAGCCTCAGCCAGCTCAGGAGACATAGGAGGGACAGCAGTCACAGCAGCCTCAGGAGGGTGAGGAGGGCCAGTAGGCTGAGGAGGCCGAGGAGACCGAGCAAGCACCCTAGCCACAGCTACGCCGCTCTAGTCGTACCCATGTTCCAGTCTCACCGAGGCCACCGACACAACAGAGGGGATCTCATCCACCGCCTAGACCATAGGGTCCGCCTCCAGTGACCCACCTTGACTTGAGGGCCGCCACGACCAAGCAGGTTCAGTAGCTTCGCTTCATGGAGTTTGATGTGTGGTTTCTACCCAGGAGGGATGAGAGAGCAGCAGAGGGATTCTACATGCCATTGTAGGAGGATTTCTATAATGCCTATCTGAACAGTGGAGCAGTCTTTAGATCTCAGAGTCTACAGCATAGAGGCTATAGTCGTAGTAGCTGGAGAGCACATTCGCCCCTACCTTGCATATCTGCCGGGGCTGACAGATCTGATTGGCCGGACAGGATTGTATGTACCATCTTAGGTTCGGCAGTTCTATGCTTCACTCTACATTGACCCGCATCATAACTTTATACACTTAGCATTCAGAGGTAGAGACTACAGGATGATGAGTCAGAGGGCCAGGGAGATACTGAGGCTATAGGAGCAGCCTGTCAGGTTACATGAGGTATGTTGTGGACAGCAAGAGCCTCCTAGGCATCCTCATGGTGGTTTGGTGCCCCCTACAGATCTTGTGCGCCATTGCTTTAAGGAGCCCTTTGGTGAGGGGTCGAGGAGGAACCCCAGTAACCTTACTCCTACAGCTAGAGTGCTAGAGGCTATCATAAGGAGGACATTACTTCCCAGGATGGGATACAGAGAGGGCTTGACTCGCCTCCAGCTTTGGCTCCTCAATGCCCTGATGCAGCAGACAATGTTTGATATTTGGGATCTTCTTTTGTCTGAGATGGAGGACACGATAGCTGAGGGCTTCAAGGGTCGCAGGCAGCTTCCATATGCACATTGGATCACATTCCTTATTCTCAAGGTTGTGCAAGTTAGGACACCAGAGATGGTTGCAGAGTACAAAGGTGCCCCCACAGAGTTTCCAGCTTATAACATGGCACAAAGGATCAGGCATAGCACACCACTGGCACCCACTCAGCCTCACCATTGTCCAGATGTACCAGAGTCCATAGCTCAGTAGGACGAGATTATCAGAGGCATAGCCGCTACTGAGGAGGAGGAGCTTGAGGCTTAGGAGGAGAGGAGCGAGTCTAGTGATAGTTCGGATGATGACTACCTACCTATTCCTCATATGCCTCCACGCAGACATGATGTAGAGGCTGGCAGTTCTAGCTCTGCTCCACCTGCACCGTAGACGGACCCCGCTTTGATTGCTATCCTTGAGCGGATGTAGCAAGATCAGGCTAGACAGGCTCCGGAGACCGCTGCCAACTTTGCACAGTTTCAGGCTTGTCAGGACGAGTTCTAGCGATAGCAGCAGGTCCTCCAGCAGCAGCAGCAGATGCATCAGCAATAGTTACTCATGCAGCAGCAGCTTTTGGGATTTATGCAGCATGTAGTGACAGCCATTAGGGCCCCATAGCCACAGCTCTTGCCCCAGATTGGTCAGCCTACTACCACTATGACGACTCCAACAGTACAGCCCAGTGGGCTTCAGAGTTAGGAATAGCCTCCAGCTCCGTTTGCTTCTCCCACAGTATAGGTGTCCTAGTGGTTATCCTCGCTAGTGGTAGCCCCACAGTTCACACCACTTCAGACGGGCTTCACACTAGATCGGTCACCCTCGCTATTTGTGCCTGACACGTTAGTCTCCAGGAGTCTTGGAGCATCTTTTAGCGAGTTGACAGGGATGCCTACACCGCCACATATGTATGCCCTAGGTCCTTCTATAGCAGCTCCCATCACCGTAACTACTCAGAGGCTCCCTTCTTCTGTCGCATCTTTAGATCCTACGACAGATATACCAGCAGCATCACAGGCCGCACCTGCCCTAGCTCAGACTCAGACCACTTCAGCGACGCTTCCAGCCACAGAGGGTCAGTCAGTACAAAGCTCAGGGTCAGATGATGATGGCGCCTAGTTCTAGCTTGCTCCTCGTACCTCAGCGCCCGGCTCGTCTGCTGCAGCCCCACCGACCGACCCTTAGGTTTTGGTGTTTGACGCCGAAGGGGGAGAGGGTTCGTGTATGTAGACTCAGGGGGAGTGACTTTTAGGGGGAGTCTAGTTAGCTATTAGTCTATTATATACATTTGGAGTTTTATTTGTGTGATACACTATTACTATTATGCATTCGTGTGTTTACTTTCATGCATACTATTATATCTATGTGATAGTGATATCTACGTGATTGTGATATATGACATGTGTGCTCTCTACTTTGAATTCATTGATATGTCATATCACTTGTGTTATGCTCATTTGCTTTTGCTTCCACGCTTTACTCCGATGCAAATAAGCTTTATTACTTGTACTCATGCTTATTTCATATCTTTTGAGTACATCGTGCTGGCTTGGGTCATATAAGCTTGCCTAACGATTTTATTCTTATTGACAAAAGCTTATATGAACCAAGCATGTCAAAAACCTCACTCTTTCACATACTCGAGGTGGTATTGTCATCAATCACCAAAAAGGGAGAGATTGAAAGCATCTAGGCCCTTTGTTGGGTTTTGGTGATTAATGACAATACAAGATTACTATGACTAACGTGTGTTTTGCAGAGGCAATTAAGTTAGGTCATGGTAATGGAGATCAATTGGGCAATCAAGGTGGTCATGTCCCTACGATGGAAATCATTTTGGTTTTTAAAGGATGGACGACAAGGTTAAGGATGACTAGTTCTAAGTGTCGATTGGAGTTGGAGAGACACTTAGAGTAGTTTAGGACTTTGTTTTTCCTTTGGTCGTACTATTAAGGGGGGTATAGATGGGTAGCTTGACCTAGATGAGTCTAGTAAGTTAGGTGTGGTGCACACTTGTTAAAACTAGCACTAGGTGGCTCCACAATAGCCCTATGATCCTTTGGAGCAAACTTCATTCACATATGATCGAGAGTTGGAAGTGAATGGAGGGTCAAATGCTGACCGGACGCTAGCTCCGGTGCGACCGGACGCTGGCCGCAGGGTCCAGTCAGTTCATTTGATCAAGGAGATTGCATCTGGTGCGATCGGACGCTGAGTGGTCAAGTGACCGGACACTGAGAGGCAACATTCGGTCGACTCCAGTAAGGTTCTAGAAGAGTGAATCTGCGACCAGATGCGTCCGGTCAATACTGACCGGACCCTGAGGATCCAGCATCCGATCGAGTACAGTAAGCATCCAGTGAGGGAAAAATGGGACCAGACACGTCTGGTCAGTGGTGACCGGACCCTGTCAGCGTCCAGTCAACACTTAAACACTGGTGTGCGAGTTGAACTGACCGGAGTGTCTGGTCAACATGACCGGAGCGTCCGGTCACCCCGTAGAGGCACATAACGGTTCATTTTTTAGGCTACCTTATAAATAGAAGCTCCACTCGTGTGTGGAGTCACTTTTGCTCATTTCAACAGCTGAGAAACACGTTTGTGAGTGCCAAGAAGAGCAAGGTCCTAGTGAGGTGATTGAGATTTGAGAATCCAAGAGAGTAGCCTCATTAGTGAATCAAGAGTAGCAAAGTGTGCATCCACCGTTCTCATTAGGCTTTGCGTGGTCAAGTGAGAGTTCGTGCTTGTTACTCTTGGTGATCGCCATCACCTAGACGGCTTGGTGGTGATTGGGAGCTTGGTGATCACCCGACGATGCTTGTGGGTGACCCAACTCAAGTTGTGAGCGGTTGTGGGTGATTCACCGTGACGGAGTGTCTAAGAATCAACCCGTAGAGGGCACTTGATCCTTGCGCGGATCAAGGGGGAGCTACACCCTTGCATGGGTGCTCCAACGAGGACTAGTGGGGAGTGGCGACTCTCCGATACCTCAGCAAAACATCGCCGCGTTTCTCTCTCTCTCCATTTACTTTGAGCATTTAGTTCAAGCAATTCAATACTTGTTTTTACATTCATAGAATTGCCATGCTAGAGTAAGTTTGGAACATAGGTTGTAAGTCCTTTGTGCGTTAGATTGATAGAAACACTTTTCTAGGCACAAGGGGTTAATTGGGCTAACCGTAGGATTTAATTATTGCAAGAAAATTTAGAATTAGCCCAATTCACCCCCCTCTTGGGCATCTTGATCCTTTCAATGTGGAGTACCTGGTGAAGAAATCGAAGCTTCCACCTTGCTTCTCAAAGTTAGGAAGTGCACCTATGGTGTCCTCTTTGGATTTGAATGAAGGCAGGGAGGCATTGAAGGAGGCAATTGAGGGAGTTCAGAGCTGCAATACACTGTTGGAGAGCACAACAAACAATCTAAAGGATGTAGAGGCAGCCCTGAAGAGGACTATTGATGCCAATCAAGCCTTCTGTAGCAACATTGATAAGTTAGGTGTATGGTTGCTTGTTTTAGGTGCAGCTAATATGTTTGTTGTAGTGCTACTCCTCATGGTGATGTTAGTTAAGTGAGTAGTGTATGTCTCCCAAGTGTGCTTGTCACTGAAACATCATGTTTGTGTTTGATGATGAGAAATGAGAATTGTCTACATTTATCTGGTATGAGCTATAGATAACACAGAAAATAACATTCACAAATGGAATCCAGAATTGCCATCACCACGGTGGAAACCCAAATTACATGGATAACATAGCAATATGTCTTAATTTTGGCCATCAGGTTTGGCTTAGAGTACATGTTACCAAACATAACAATGTCTTAACTGGGCCATCAGGTTTGGCTCAAATTACATGGATGAAATGGCTACTACTGGAAGCCAAAGACAACACTTACCAACAAATCCAAAATCATCAGGTTCGGCTCAAAATGCCTGAGCCAGTCACTCAGCAACCTCATCCATCAGCAGTTGCTTCTTGGCCTTCTTGGTTTTTAGATGTCGTCGCCTTGTTTGCCTTCTTGCGTTGTCCACGTGTTGATTCAACACCTTCTCCTTCCATCTTCCTCTTGTGGCTGTATGGACTTTGAAAACTTAACTAGTTAGCTTGATAAATTACATAGGAACTACAAGTTCAAAGACAGTGAGATGTATTACCTCCTAGTGTTACCAGCAGGACTGTTGGATAAAAGTGGTGGTGCTGTAATGGTTAGAACATGCTCCAGTCTAGGATTGCTGAGTTGATGCAGTACTTGTAGCCTTTGCTTTCTTGTTTTTCACTCTTTTTGGCTTAGGTGAGGCCGGAGGTGGGGCATCACTATCATAAACTGTCTCATTACAAGTCTTCATCATGTGACCAAACTGGCCACACCTTTTGCACTTTATTTGCTTCCCAGTGGCTTTCCCTCCTTCTTCTGCACCCTTAATTCTCCTTGATCTTGGTCTACCAGCAGCCCTCTTCAACATAGGTGGCCACAGTTTGAACTCCATGTCCACCTCTGGCCATTGGTTCCTATCAGTCATAGGCATTATAATTCCTGCATAGGCCTTTCTAAACATTTCCATAGAGTAGTAGGGATCCACATAGTCCTCAACACTTCTATTTCTAAGGGAGTTAATGAAACAAAGGGCATGGGTACATGGTAGTCCAATGATTTGCCACCTATTACAAGTGCATGTACTGTTATCTAGATCAACTGTGTGCCTCCAAGTCTTCAGCTCCTTTGTTGTTCCCTGAATCTTAGCTATGTTGTTGTGTCCCTTATGGATGACATACTTCAGGTTTCTACTCCTTTCATGCAGTTCTTTGGTTATGTGAGGAAGGATCTTGTCCTTCAGCTTGTTGTCTAATGTCCTTCTAAGGTCCAGCTTCTCCATGATCATCTGCCTGATTCTATCCATCAGTGGGATGACAGGCTGTGCTTTCTCTTTCCTGATCCAACTGTTGAATGTCTCAGCAATGTTATTTGTCACATAGTCACACTTGCTAGCTTCTGAGAACCTCCACCTATTCCACAGGTGTTTGTGGTTGTCCTCTATCCATTTTATTGCATTTGGGGATGCTTTCTGCATTATGTTGTAATGATGGTCATAGTGCTTCTTGTTATATGCTCTACAAGCAGGCCACAAATGCTTCTTGAAAATAGCCCCCCTGTACCTCTTCTGAAAGTTCTTAACTAAACGTCTCATACACTCCCTGAGTTCCACACCATTAGAGAACACATCTGTCACAGCACTATATATGCCCTTTCCAGCATCAGTTGATATGACAAGACCTGGGGGTGAACCTATGGCGGTCTGAAGCTTCTCAAAAAACCACTTCCAATTCTCTGCCGACTCTAACTCAAATACACCATAGGCTACTGGGAAAAGCTAGTTGTGCCCATCCACTGCTGAGGCTGATGCCAGTTGACCCCTCCACCTTCCTGTCAAAACCATGGAGTCAACACCTAAAAAGGGCCTACAACCATTAAGAAATCCATCTACACAAGCTTTCAGTGCAACAAACATTCTGGTGAACCTAATCTTCTTTCCAACCCGAGCATACTCTATATCTACTATACTCCTAGGGTTGGTCCTCTCTACCTCTGCCTTAAAATGAAAAGCATCAACAAAACTATCTTCCCACTTGCCCATCAACTACTCTAGAGCCATCCTTCTTCCATTCCATACAACATAATAAGATAATTTGATGATGTACTTCTTTTCTAGCTCTTTCAACAGTGCAGCAGCTCCTGTATTTGGCTCATCCCTTAGAGTGTTTATGACTCTGTCTCTAACCCAAGCATTGGTAGCCATGCAATTTTGGTCAAGTTTGGCCATGCTAGCACAGCTATGCTTGTCATGAAGTTTTTTTATCTACAAAAACAAAAAAAATTAGTAGGCAATACTATCAATATTTATTGCCAAAAAATTAAGTAATCAAGACATTATGAACAAGAAAAACAAAGTCAAAAGTAGGTTTGGACCTGCCAAGTCTTGCCATCCTGTAGCTCTAAAGCATGGATCCTCCACCTGCACTTCTTAGTTTTGCTCATTTTACCCTTGCAGACACCTCTGTACCTTTTAGATTCACTGTAATGGGCTACAATTTCAAATTCATGCAGGACAGCATACTACCTTATTGCCCTCTTAAATGTGTCCCCATCTTCAAATGTAACACCAATAGCAATGGTTGGGTTCTCTAGATCTATCACATGTTCTAAGATCTCACAACTAGCCTCATCATCAACATAAAGATCATCCTGCTCATTGTAGTCACCATCAGATTGAACCTCATTCTCTGAGTGTTCTTCAACATCAGACAGATAAGGATGCTCATCATTTAGACCAACATATTCTACCTCATCCTCATCCCATGGTCCCTCATCAGCAACCTTTTTTCCTTTCTTACACCGCTTGGACTTTCCTACCCCTACATTGTTAGCTTGCTCACTAACTGCCCCAACCTCTAGGCCACTAGGATGAACAATAGCAGCATCAACATCAGGCTGAACATCAATAGCAGGATGAACAACTTCCAAAGGAATGAGAGCAAGGGCACTACCATTTCCCTAGGATAGACAAGGTTCCATTGAAACACTCTGGTTGTACTCCATTGTCACAGTGTCATGAACATCCACATATAGAGGCACCCTCCTCATATCCCAATATAGGTCTATTGCTTCCATCAGCAGGGCATCAGATGATAGACTACAGAACTTAGACATCCTCTTGTTCTAGAAGGAAATGGACATTCCCTGATTCGCCCCAAGCTTCATTCCCGCTGCTATTTCATCTATTATATCCTTCACATTGGTTCTATCTCTATCCACAACAAGGTTCAGATAGTTGATTGGGTGTACTATAGTGCTACCATCATCTGTAACCCCAGCATAGTTTGGAATGCGCACATAAAGTCTACACGCCGAACTACTATCCATCCTAAAACAGAGGAACAGTGATTCAAGAATCAAAACCTAAATCTGACGACTCCAAATTGCACATCTATGGTACCAAATCAACAAGACAACTGAAACCCTAGATCAAAGAAAATGCATAAGAAAGCGACAACAATCTTACCCTTCGGGTACCCAGGACATATTCAAGCCCTTCGACGGTGACATGCGCTTCTTCCCTCTCGGTGATGACATCTTCAAGCCCTCGATCTATGATTGGGTCTTCATGGAGAACGGCGGCTTGGGAGATGAGACTAGGATGTAGAGAGGAGGCTGCGCAATAGAGAGGAGGGCGGCCTTCAGAGATGAGGACTGCGAGGACGACGCCGGCGGGTAGCTTAGTGGGCGGGGGCCAGCTAAGGAGTGGCAGTGGCGGCGGCGAGAGTGAAGGGACCGAATGGCCTCGTCTAGGTCACCCCAGATGGGCTCGAGTGGGTAACGGGCTGGTCCAGGGGCAACCACAGTCATTTTGAAGATGTTCTCTGTCCAATTTTAGTGGAAATGATATTTTAATGGAGGCGGTATGCTACGGCCAAGGATCCCGTTTTTGTGATGGTGCTCAGCCAATACTAGAGTTGGCGGTGTGCTCCAACAAAATACACGAATCTACAATGTCCCACGCCAAAATTTGCCTATTTAATAGGGATGTTCCACAACTTTTACAACATTCAGTCGACTCTTATAATGACAAAATTCTAATTTTCTACGAACGGCTCTCTCTGTCTAAAAAAACTACAATTCTAGACTTTAGGGAGGAAACCAATGTAATAAAAAATGATAAGAATACCC
Source organism: Miscanthus floridulus (assembly GCF_019320115.1). Classification (NCBI taxonomy): domain Eukaryota; kingdom Viridiplantae; phylum Streptophyta; class Magnoliopsida; order Poales; family Poaceae; genus Miscanthus; species Miscanthus floridulus. The sequence continues at coordinate 74,754,794 of NC_089593.1, forward strand.
CTATGTAAAGCTATTCGTAACATGTTCCACCGTCTGCAGTGCTGTTGTAATCATAGCAGTTCTTAGTGGGTCTATTACAAGAATACCAATGATACGAATACCAATGTGAAGCATCTTATCTTCTATCACTTTTGGGTCTATTGTTTATTTTAGTGGTAAAAAAAGTTGAACGGGCAAAGGTTGGGGCCAAATGGTGCACTGTAGGTCCTTGATTTTGGGGACAAGAATATACTACCTCTATCCCTAAGAGTGGTCCTCCTCTGCTATAAATAGGAGCACCGCCGCCGTCGTCCTCCTCCTTTTCCCCTCTGCTCTGCTCCACCATCGATCAGCTCCGCCGCTCGTCGTAGCCGCTGTCGAACCGCGTCTGTCGTGCCTAGCTACACCAGCGTGATCACCTCAACCCTGCGCTCCTCTTCGGCTTGCTTGCATCGCTTGGGTTGGCTAGAATCGCCCAGCGCAATGCGTTCTTCCCCGTGACCGGCCGGAGCTCCGCCACCATCGACCTCACCGTGGCCACGTTGTTCCAGCCCGTCTCTGCTTTCACCAAGCACACCGGCGTGATCGTGGTGAGCTCCTAAGCATGATGCTCACTCCACTTTAGCCTCTACCGCACCGTGGTCGGGGTTGTGCCATGCGCCATCATGCCCGTGCCGCCATGGCCGGCGTGGAGCTTTCTCTGGTGCGCCTGCTGCCTTTCTGAGAGCTGGGATAGATTCGCGGGGTAGAGTAGGTCATGCAGGTGCGGTCTTCCTCGCCGGAGCATCACCGCCGACGCGTTTTGGCCGACCGGTGATGGCAGCGCTGTCGTGTGCCTTGTCTGTGTCACTGACAGCGGGGTCGGGTCGTCAGTGAGAGAGAGAGAACAGTGAGGTTTTGATATTTTCTGAATTGTAAATAGTGCAGTAACTTTGGAAATTTATAGTAAAATAATTATAGCTCTAAAAATTCTGAAAATTTATGTGTAGCTTCTTTACATGTTCTATTATGGCTTAAAAATATGAAACTTGAAATTTGAATAAATTTTTAATGTTTAAAAATTCAGTCAATTAATTGATAAAGGTAATTTCCATGATTTTTGTAGGCCACTGTATAACTCCAAAAATTATGAAATTTGTTTTGGTACACTAATTTGTCATGAGGAAGCTTACATAAAATTTTGAGGTCATTTGGAACAAGTTCATTTTTGGGCTTATTTCCAAATTAATTCAAAAATAAATAAAAGCAAACCCTAAGTGTTAGATTAGTGTTTGATCTTGTTTTAGTCATGTTTTGTGACCAGTAGGGTTTCAAGGTCAACTTGGTAAAGTCACTTGTGTGGTCCTTGATGGTAGAATTACAAGTTGGTTTTGTTGCCTTGCAACTGTACCGTGAAGGACAGTTGTATTCGATGTGTTGTTATATTTCATGTACCATGAAAGCATCATGTTTACATTATCATCATGTTGAAGCATATGTCATTATTTCATGTAGAATCCGAGAGTGAACCGATCCTAGTTGAACAAGTTGTGGAAGGATCCCCGGTTGCCTTGGGATTTGATATTCGTGGTACTGATCCAGAACCCGAGATCGTCAACGAAGGCAAGCCCCGGTTTATGCATTAAACCATTACCTTGTTTACTTTGAAAAGTTTATCACCTATGTTACCTATTGCATTAAGTTGATTAATTCAAATGTTACCTACTTGATGCATTGCCTACCTTGTTAATTGTTTACCATCCTTGAAGATGATTTCATTTACAAAGGCGTAGAATGCCTAGTATGCTTTATGGTAGGCTTTCAAAGTAAAAGTTTTGATACAATCAAAGATGGTATACTGGCCAAAGAAAGAAAGAAGATAGAATGAACTAGAGACTAGTCGGGTGACTTATCTTGAATGGTGGGTAATGTTGCCGACTATGTCGCTTAAAGGCCACTCATTGTGGATCTTCTGAACGAGACACTTTGTAGTACTGGTCACATACTCCAGTAAGCCTACTTCAGCTAATCCAATACTAAGATGAATGCCCATGCACTAGGAGTGGAGAGATGGCGGGAGTAGCATGTACCCTCGTGGCTAGAATGTGGCCGGATTTGAGGTGTGCTGTGCTCTCGGGTGGCATGGAGACGGCTTAGTATGGGAGGATCCAGTAGCGAGGTTGATATATGCAAGATTAAGTTCTACATATGTCGTGTGATAAGGAATCCTCAGCTGGGACTTGAATCAATTTGAATTGCTGGTGCTCCGCGGATATGGAGACTCGATTCATTACAGAAGCAATGCAGGACTGGTGAATTACTAAAACATGAGAAAAAGGAATGGAATGAAAAGGATTGGAATATGGGATATGAACACTTAGTTTGAGATAATGAACTAAAGTACTTAGGGGTCAAACTCAAAATAGGATCAAGAATAGTAAGCTTTTGGCGAAGAACTTTTGAATCTTGTTACATCCTTACCTTGACCCAACACCTGCATCCCTAAGACCTTCGCCCTTTTTCGTCGGGTCAGTCTTGTTGAGTACTTTTGTACTCAGGGTTTGTTAACCCTTGTTGCAGGTGAGTCACATGTGTAGGCTTGTTTTGGTCCCTACTGCATGACAGTGTTTGAAATCGATGACGATGAGGAATGATGAATGGCCTTTGGACAAGGCACTAGTTTGTGTGAAATAAATAATGTTAATGTAATTTTATCCCGCTACTATGGTTGTATGACACTTATGGTTTTGTAAGGTTGAAACAACTGGTTTGTAAACTATGTATCTTAAGACTTCCGCTATATTTTACTCTAATGTATATATTTGAATAAACTGTTGTAATCTGCAATGTCTGTGATTGGGATCCTGTTCGAAAAAGATTCGTAGATGATTCAGGTTTCCCAAGGACACCCGATAGACCTGTTAAGTTGTTGGGAACTCGTGTACGCTATTAGAGGTCTATCAAGACAACAATAGGTGCACATGGGCCTGATTTCTTAGGAGGTTCTGCCACAGCTGGTATCAGAGCAGTTCCTATCTAAGATCATTGTAGGTTACTTTTGAAAACCTTTAAGCTAATTTGGATCAAAGAAATTAAACTTAATATTTTGAGCTCAAATTTCTTTCTTCTTACCTCTGATCTAGCCTCAATCTTATCTTATTTGAAAGTTTGTGGCGGATAATATGATTAGGTTTGTCCTATGTATTAAAAATCTAGTACTTTTGATTGTATAAATCTTTTGTACTCGGATTCGTAAGATCGATTCGTGCATCATGCTTGAACACCTTGCATAATAATTCCCCTTAAAAGTGGTTGGGTAAGTAATGTCAATCCCATTCTTGCTAACCCTCTTTATCCTCAAGGTATCCTTATAGTCCTACCCTAACTTCTACAGGCTATGGCAAAGACCAAGATAACCGCACGCAAGTCCACCGAACCTCACGGAGTCCCTCGTCATCAGTTGGCACCACGAAACCATGAGCTTGGTGAAGGAAGTTCCAAGACCCTAGGAGATGAAGGATCTTCAAGCAACCTCGCCAACATCGAGAACCTTACCAAGGAGCTCAACGCTCTTCGTTGAGCTCATGCCAAAGATCAAGAGAAGCTGGCGGAAATGCAAAGGGGCATCACCATGACCATGGAGCTACGGAATAAAGCCTAGACACGAGAGGATGCGGCCAATGAACGCGTCCATGAGTTGGAGTTCTACGTAGAAGACCTAGAGATGGACAATGCCATTCTTCATGAGAATGTCCACATGTTGTATGCTCAACTTCATCCTCCTCATGGGGATGGTGAAGTTACAGATGAAGAAATGATTGTAAATCCAGGAGAAGTCAAGAATGAAGAAGAGGAGGAGGACCCTGAGGAGTTAGTGTACTTCTCAGATGAAGATGAGATTTCATCTGATATGGACACGGACGCCGATGACTGAGAGCTTAGAGTAGTAATAGTTCCTTTACTGCTTTTCTAGTAAACCAGGGTTGTCTTGTGGGATACAAGACATGTAATATAAATAAGTGACCCTTTGTAGCATGAAAACTTTTACTGCTTTCAATAAAGTAATAAAGTAAATAAATGTGTCTCTCTAACAGATGCCTCGTCCTAACACCCGAACTGGTGTGGGTACCTTGCAAGACAATGATGATATCCCAAATCCTCCACTAATGCCTCTGACTATGGCAGATGCCATAACTGCACTTGTCTATGCAACGGTAGAGAATGCTAGGTTGTTAAGGGAAATGGCTCAGAATCAACAGGCACCACACCCTAATTGTGGCCGCCGTAATAATGGAAATGACGAGTCAACCTATATTGATTTTACCGACACTTGTCTGCCTGTGTTCTCTAAGGCAGAAGAGCCTTTAGAAGCTGACGATTGGCTTAGGACAATAGAGCAAAAGTTTGAGCTGATTCACTGTACCGAGATTCAGAAACCAAGGTTTGCGGTACAGCAACTCCGAGGAGCTGCTTGTGCTTGGTGGGCAAATTTGGTAGCAGTACAGCCCGCTGGTCACCAAATCACCTGGATGGAGTTTAAGGATGCCTTCAGGGCACACTATATTCCAGATGGTGTGATGACCATGAAGTTAGAAGAGTTTTTGGCTCTTAAGCATGGGGAGCACCCGGTGATGCACTATGTTGGGCGCTTCAATCACCTGTCACAGTATGCTATAGAGTATGTGAATACTGACAGGAAGAAGAAGAATCATTTCATGAGAGGCCTAAACACTAAACTTCAAACTATGATGGCAACTTGTGGCAACGCAACTTATCATGAGACAGTCAACATTGCTATCGCTTCAGAGGAGAATTACCGCCGACACAAGGAGGTGAAGAAAAAGAGAATATCTGCTTCCGGATCATCGAGTGGAAAGCATCAAAAGATGGTCTACCATCCTCAGAATCATGGCCGTGCACCATTCTGCCCACAACAAAGCCAAAGCAGGTAGCAGTTCTTTATTCGCCCTACAACTAATATGCCTTATCCTCATCAAGTACCGCAGCAGCAAAATAATACAAATAATGCAAACCGCGCTGCTACTCCCCAGAATCACAATTATCCATGTTATAATTATGGTAAACCCAGACACTTTTCCCGAGAATGTCCGTATCCTAGGAAGAGTAATCCTGATGCACCTAAAGCCCCTGTTGCTCAAGCTCAGAATCAGTATAAGGGCAATGCTCAGAACAGTCAGAAAGGTCAGGCTGAGAAGAAAACTGGAAGGGTCTTCTATACTCAGGTGGAATCTATTCCAGAAGGAAAACCAGTAATGATTGGTATGTTTCCCGTTGCTAATCACCCTGCAATTACCTTATTTGATTCTAGTGCATCCCATACATTCATCAATCGTACATTTGTTGTGAAGCATGGGATAACTATTGGGGAAACAAAAGAACCCTATCATGTACAGTCACCCGGGGGACGAATCTGTACAAGGGAGATAGTTCAGCATGTACCTATTGATTTAGGAGGACATGAGTTCCCTACCAACATGCTGATATTAAAGGATCAAGATATAGATGTGATCCTTGGTATGAACTGGTTAACCCAACACGGGGCTGTCATAGATGTCATGCGTAGAACCATAAGGGTAAATGTACCTGGCAGCAAAACCCAACTTCTCATCCAACTTCCCTTTCCTAAGAGTACTGTTGGAACAGTCTGTGCAACTACTGTTGAAGAAGCCGAGAACATTCCTGTGGTATGTGAATTTATGAATGTCTTTCCCGATGATCTGCATGGACTGCCACCAGACCGAGATGTGGAGTTTAGAATTGATCTGAAACCAGGAACTGCACCTATGTCCAGAAGAGCATATAGGATGTCACCCAAAGAACTAGCAGAATTAAAAATGCAACTACAAGAGTTGTTAGACAAGGGTTTCATTCAACCCAGTTCATCACCTTGGGGATGCCCTGCTATCTTCGTGAAGAAAAAGGACCAAACCTTAAGGTTATGTGTGGACTATCGGCCGTTAAATGAAGTCACCATAAAGAACAAATACCCCTTACCCTGAATTAATTTGCTTTTTAATCAACTTGTAGGAGCTAAGGTGTTCTCGAAGATAGACTTGAGATCAGGCTATCACCAGATTAAGATCAGACGGGAAGATGTGCCGAAGACAGCGTTTGCTACCCGATATGGTCTATATGAGTATTTAGTTATGTCTTTTGGGCTGACCAATGCCCCGACTCATTTCATGTACCTGATGAACTCAGTTTTTATGCCCGAGTTGGATAGGTTTGTAGTGGTGTTCATTGATGACATTCTTATCTATTCTAAGAGCAAAGAAGAACATGCGGAACATCTCCGTATTGTTCTACAACGATTAAGAGACCACAATTTATATGCCAAATTCAGCAAATGTGCGTTCTGGTTAGAGGAAGTACAATTTCTAGGTGATGTGTTATCTGCTGAAGGTATAGCTGTTGATCCGAGCAAGGTAGAAGAAGTCCTTAATTGGAGAGCACCTACCACTATTCATCAAGTTTGTAGTTTTCTAGGGTTGGCTGGTTATTACCGTCGGTTCATCCCTGACTTCTCTAGAATTGCAACGCCGATTACTAGACTGCTGAAAAATCAAACTAAGTTTGTATGGTCGGCATAATGTGAGAAGGCCTTTCAAACATTAAAGAAGTTGCTGACAACTGCACCAGTATTAGCACAACCTGATATCGAGAGGCCGTTTGATATCTATTGTGATGCATCTAGAATTGGTATTGGCTGTGTTCTTATGCAAGAAGGCAGAGTCATAGCGTATGCTTCCAGACAACTCAAGAAGCATGAAGAACATTATCCCACCCATGATCTTGAATTAGCCACTGTTGTTCATGCACTCAAGGTTTGGCGATGAAAGCATCTAGGCCCCTAGTTGGGTTTTGGTGATTAATGATAATACAAGATTACTATGACTAACGTGTGTTTTGTAGAGGCAATTAAGTTAGGTCATGGTAATGGAGATCGATTGGGCAATCGAGGTGGTCATGCCCCTACGATGGAAATCATTTTGGTTTTCAAAGGATGGACGACAAGGTTAAGGATGACTAGTTCTAAGTGTCGATTGGAGTTGGAGTGACACTTAGAGTAGTTTAGGACTTTATTTTTTCCTTTGGCCATACTATTAAGGGGGGTATGGACGGGTAGCTTGACCTAGGTGAGTCTAGTGAGTTAGGTGTGGTGCACACTTATTAAAACTAGCTCTAGGTAGCTCCTACGAATGGCTAAGATCCATTGGAACAAACTTCATTCACATATGATCAAGAGTTGGAAGTGAATGGAGGGTCAAATGCAGATCGGACGCTGGCTCTGGTGCGACCGGACGCTAGCCGCAGGGTCCGGTTAGTTCATTTGATCAGCAGACTGCGTTCGATGTGACCGGATGCTGGAAAGGTCAAGTGACCGGACGCTGAGAGGCAGCGTCCGGTCGACTCCAGTAAGGTTCCAGAGAAGGGAATCTATGACCGGACGTGTCCGGTCAGTACTAACCGGACCCTAGTTCAGCGTCCGGTCGAGTACAGTAAAGTTCCAGTAAGGGTTTAATGCGACCAGACGCGTCCGGTCAGTGGTGACCGGACCCTGCCAGCGTCCGGTCAACACATTATCACTGAAATGCGGGTTGAACTGATCGGAGCGTCTGGTCAATATGACCGGAGTGTCCGGTCACCCCGCAGAAGCTCATAACGGTTCGTTTTTCAGGATGCCTTATAAATAGAAGCTCCATTCGTGTGTGGAGTTACTTTTGCTCATTCCAACAGCTAAGAAACATGTTTGTGAGTGCCAAGAAGAGCAAGGTCCTAGTGAGGTGATTGAGATTTGAGAATCCAAGAGAGTAGCCTCATTAGTGAATCAAGAGTAGTCAAGTGTGCATCCATCTTCTCATTAGGCTTCGCATGGTCAAGTGAGAGTTCGTGCTTGTTACTCTTGGTGATCGCCATCACCTAGACGGCTTGGTGGTGATTGGGAGCTTGGTGATCACCCGGCGGAGCTTGTGGGTGACCCAACTCAAGTTGTGAGCGGCTTTGGGTGATTCGCCGTGACGGAGTGTCGAAGAATCAACCCGTAGAGAGCACTTGATCCTTGCACGGATCAAGGGGGAGCTACACCCTTGCGCGGGTGCTCCAACGAGGACTAGTGGGGAGTGGCGACTCTCCGATACCTCGGCAAAATATCATCGCGTTCCTCTCTCTCTCCTTACTTTGAGCATTTACTTTGAGTATTTACTTTGAGCAATTCAATACTTGTCTTTACATTCATAGAATTGCCATGCTAGAGTAAGTTTGGAACATAGGTTGCAAGTCCTTTGTGCGTTAGTTTGATAGAAACACTTTTCTAGGCACAAGGGGTTAATTGGGCTATCCGTAGGATTTGATTATTGCAAGAAAATTTAGAATTAGCCCAATTCACCCCCCCCCTCTTGGGCATCTTGATCCTTTCAATTGGTATCAGAGCCTCGTGCTCACGTTTTTTTAAGCTTAACCGTTTAGAGCAAGATGTCTCACGGGGATGGACCTCCTCCTATCTTCGAGGGGGATGATTTTCCGTATTGGAAAATCCGCATGGAGGCGTACTTAGAAGCTCTAGACGTTGGAATACTTAGAGCCGCCTCACATGGTTTTCCAAGACCTAGGAATCCCGCACAACTACAAGGCGATGAGGTTAATTATGAAAAATGGAATGCAAAGGCTCGCAACACCATCTTTAGAGGCCTTTGCAAAGATGTGTTCAACCATGTAAGGAACAACAAAGACGCCCATGCACTATGGTTGGACGTTTGTGCGCTCCATGAGGTAACTAAGAGTGAGCGTGAGGAACGCTATCATCTTGTTATGAAAAAGCTAAATTCATTTGAAATGCTTCCCAAAGAAAGTGCTAATGAGATATATTCTCGTTTAAATGTTCTTGTAGAGGAAGTTAATGGGCTTAGACTTACTCAAATGTCACCATCCAACGTTGTGAGAAAAATCTTGAGTGTCTTCCCCATTGACAAATATGGGCACATTGTGACCGTGCTACATCAAGGTGATCTTTCCGCCGCTACACCGACACAAATCTTGGGAAAGATCAATGCTCATGAGATGTACATGCACATCACGCCGCAAGATGGCTCATCCTCTACAAAGAAGAAAGAGAAGGACTTAGCATTCAAAGCTAGCCAAGATAAGGGCAAAGCAAGACTTGAGTATGAGAGCTCAAGCGATGAAGAAGATGATGAAGAAAGTCTTGCTCTCATGGTGAAGAAGACCGCCAAGATGCTAAAGAAGTTAAACAAGAGTGGCATCAAGTTTGACGGCAAGAAGAAGTTCTTCACTAGCTCAAGAAGAAAGCCAATCTCCGAGATGGATTGCTACAATTGTGGCAAACTTGGCCATCTAGCTCATCAATGCACAAAGCCCAAGAAAGATAAGTTCAAGAACAAGAACAAGGGCAAGAAAGATGACTCAAGCAATGAAGATGAAGATGAGAAGAAAAAGAACAAGCCATACAAGAAGAGAGATGGCAAGAAGAGGGACTTCCACAAGAAGAAGAAGAGTGGAAAGGCCTACATTGTCGGTGATTGGCTCATGGACATTGATTCATCAAGTGGATCATCTGATGATGATAGTGACAATGAGAAGGTGGCCGCCATTACTATTGATCTTGCATCTTCACCGACACCATCGCCATCATCCTCTACACACCTATGCCTTATGGCCAAGGGTGAACGCAAGGTAACTAAGAGTGATGATAGTAGTGATGATGAGCAAGATAGTGATGATAATAGCGATAGCGATGATGATGATTCACCTACCTATGATGATCTTGTTAAAATACTAAGAAAATACACTAAGATCATTAGAAAGAGTAGAGCTACAAATGAAAAGCTTGATGCTAAAAATGATTCCCTCTTAGCTAAGTGTGATACATTGGAAAAGGCTAATGATGAGCTTAGAGAAACTAATGATGCTATATCATCCAAACTCAAGGAGCTCAAATCTTCCAAGAAAGAGCTTAAAGATAAACATGATAAACTTAAGTGGGTCCACAATGAACTCATCACTAGCCACAACAAGCTAAAAGATGAATTCACTACTCTTAAGATTAATCATGATACTCTTGTTATTGCTCAAGAATTCTTACCAAATGAGCCACATGATGCTACTAACCATGTTGTCAAGATTGATATAGCTACTTCATGTGATGATTTAATTGATGAGAGCATTGAGCATGGATCTAGTAGCAAAGGCAAGCAAGTGGTTGAGTGCAATGACTATGATGAGTATGTCAAGCTCAAGAGTGATAATAAGAAGCTCATGAAAGATCTTGAAGAGATGAAAAGCCACAACATCATTGTGCTAGAAACTCTTGATCATGACAAAGAGTTGATCCTTGAAAATGAGAAGCTCAAAGAAGAAAACAAGAAGCTCAAGGAAGAGAAGAACAATGATGTTCTCAAGGAAGAGAACAAGAAGCTCAAGATGGAGAAATAGCATCTCAAGGTGGGATTGAGCAAGTTTGCTAGAGGCAAGCATCTCCAAAGTGAGCTACTCATGAACACCGTCATGAAGATAGATAGAAGTGGCATTGGATATGTGGCAAGTGTAGAGAAGAAAAAGGCTCAAGCTCAACAACAACAATCTCTTATGTGTAGGTGAACTACAAGACTGGTGAAAGTCATTGGGTTATTGATAGTGGTTGCACTCAACATATGACCGGTGATCCTTGTATGTTCACCTCACTAGATGAAGAGGTAGATGGACAAGAGAAAATAACATTTGGAGATAACTCAAAGGGCAAGGTTAAAGGATTGGGCAAAGTGGCAATATCAAATGATCATTCCATCTCCAATGTGCTCTATGTTGCTTCATTGAGCTTCAACTTGCTATCCGTTAGACAATTATGTGATCTTGGCTTCCAATGCTTGTTCACCGAGAAGGAGGTTGTTGTATCCAAGGTAGATGACAATCAAGTGATATTCAATGGATTTAGATACAACAACTTATATCTAGTGGACTTCACCTCCGAAGATGCAAATTTGAAGACTTGCCTATTCACCAAAACAACACTTGGGTGGCTATGGCATAGAAGACTTGCTCATGTTGGGATGAGCTCACTCAAGAAGCTTATGAAGAATGATTTGGTGAGAGGGTTGAAGGATGTGAAGTTTAAGAAGGATAAGCTTTGTAGTGCATGTCAAGCCGGCAAGCAAGTTGCAAACACTCATCCAACCAAAGCTTTCATGTCAACCACAAGAGTGCTAGAACTCCTACACATAGATTTATTTGGACCAACAACATACAAGAGTTTGGGAGGGAATCTCTATTGTCTTGTGATTGTGGATGACTATTCAAGGTATACATGGGTGTTCTTCCTTCATGACAAATCCGAAGTTGCATCTTGCTTTAAGAAGTTTGCCAAGAGAGCACAAAATGAATTTGAAGTGAAGCTCAAGAAAATTAGAAGTGATAATGGCAAAGAGGTTGACAACACAAACATTAAAGCTTATTGTGATGAAGTTGGAATCAAACATGAAGTCTCCGTAACTTATACTCCTCAACAAAATGGTGTAGTTGAGAGGAAGAACCGGACTTTGATCACTCTTGCAAGGACAATGCTAGATGAATATAACACCCCAAAGCTATGCATCAAACCGCCTATTCCTTCAAAAGTTCCTTGGCAAGACACCTTATGAGTTGCTCAATGGGAAGAAGCCGGACGTCTCCTTCTTTAGGGTGTTTGGTTGCAAATGCTACATCTAAAAGAAGCGGCAGCACCTAGGGAAGTTCTAAAGATGCTGTGATATTGGTTTTCTTGTTGGTTACTCATCGAAATCTAAAGCATATAGAGTATTTAATCATGCCACTGGCTTGGTTGAAGAAACATATGATGTGGAATTTGATGAATCTAACGGCTCCCAAGGAGCACATGAGAATCTTGATGATGTAGGTGATGAACCATTGAGGGAGGCTATGAAGAACATTCTGGTTGGAGACATCAAGCCAAAAGATGATGAAGATGATGTACAAGTCATTGATCAACTTTCTTCATCAAGTGTGCCACAAGATGGTGAAAAAGATGGGAGAGTAGAAAATGAAGAGACTCATGTCTCCCATGAGCAAATGGTGGTACAAGCACAAGATGTTGATGCTCCACAACCCCCTCCTCAAGTGGTCAATAGAAGAAATACACCTCTCCTACAAGATCATCCACAAGATCTCATCATAGGGAGTCCATCAAAGGGTGTAATGACTCGATCTCAAAAACTTCATTTATTGCTCATCACTCTTTTGTCTCTTGCTATGAGCCTACCAAGGTAGAAGAAGCTCTTAAAGATCCAGATTGGATCAATGCCATGCATGAAGAGTTGAACAACTTCACTCGCAATGAAGTTTGGACTCTTGAAGAGCGACCAAAAGGTGCAAGAGTCATTGGAACAAAGTGGGTGTTCCGCAACAAGCAAGATGATCAAGGTGTTGTTGTGAGGAACAAGGCAAGACTAGTGGCAAAGGGGTTCTCTCAAGTTGAAGGTTTGGATTTTGGAGAGACCTTTGCACTGGTTGCAAGATTAGAAGCCATCCGTATCCTACTTGCATATGCTTCACATCATGAAATGAAATTATATCAAATGGATGTGAAAAGTGCATTTTTAAATGGCTTTATTAATGAACTAGTCTATGTTGATCAACCTCCTAGGTTTGAAGATCCTAGATATCCTAATCATGTTTATAGGTTGTCCAAGGCACTATATGGGCTTAAGCAAGCCCCAAGAGCTTGGTATGAGCGCCTTCGGGACTTCCTCATTGAGAAGGGCTTCACCAGTGGGAAGGTTGACACCACACTATTCACCAAGAAGCTTGATGGGCATATCTTCATTTGTCAAGTGTATGTTGATGATATCATCTTTGGATCATCAAATGAAGACTCATGCAAAGAATTTGGTGAATTGATGTCGAAGGAGTTCGAGATGTCAATGATTAGAGAGCTTACATTCTTTCTTGGTTTTCAAGTCAAGCAAATGAAAGAAGGCATCTTTATCTCTCAAGAGAAATACATAAAAGATCTTCTCAAGAGATTTAAGATGGATGATTGTAAGCCAATCAAGACACCAATGCCTACCAATGGACATCTCAACCTAGATGAGGGAGGTAACCCGGTTGATCAAACTCTCTACCGTTCTATAATTGGTAGCTTGTTATATTTAACCGCATCTAGGTCCGACATCATGTTTAGTGTGTGTATGTGTGCTAGATTTCAAGCTAGTCCTAAGAAAACATATTTAATTGCCATAAAAAGAATCCTTAGGTATCTTAAGCACACACCAAGCATTGGTCTTTAGTATCCCAAAGGAGCTATATTTGAATTAATTGGCTATTCCGATTCGGATTACGCCGGATGTAAAGTGGATAGAAAGAGCACATCCGGAGGGTGCCATTTGCTTGGTAGATCACTTGTGTCTTGGTCCTCTAAGAAACAAAATAGGGTGGCTTTGTCCACTGCCGAAGCGGAATACATTGCCGCGGGTGCTTGTTGTGCATAAATTTTATATATGAAACAAACTTTGCTAGACTATGGTGTAGTTCTAGAAAAAGTACCTCTTTTGTGCGACAATGAAAGTGCGGTAAAACTTGCAAATAATCCGGTTCAACACTCTCGTACCAAGCACATAGATATCCGTCATCACTTTCTAAGAGATCATGTTGCTAAAAATGATATATCATTAGAAGATGTAAGAATCGAAGATCAATTAGCGGACATCTTTACTAAACCACTAGATGAGGCTACATTTTGTAGATTGCGGAATGAGCTCAATGTGCTTGACTTTAGCAACTTCACTAAAAATTGAGTTTGTGTTGTCCCTTGTATTCATTGTAATATACAACATGTTTAATTTTTGGCAATGCATATAGGGCTTGTCTAACATGGTTAAGATAACCGCCGAAAAGCGTGTGAAGAAGCTTAACCTTGGATCAAACTTGACAAGCAACTAGATTTACTTACAAGTATTGCATATGCATGAATGTTGTTTTGTCGTTTTGTTCCATTTGCCCTCTTATTGCTATTTTCTTAAAAAGAATTATAGCCTAAGGCAAAATATTTTGAAAAATATGAGGGTTTGAGAGAGGTCACTCACATCAGTCCCAATTGGTGTTTATTTGGATCTTATTCTAGTTGGGACTTGATTGGGAACAGGCAGCGCGCAGGAACTTTGAAGATTTGCTGGAAAAGGTGCACCGGACGCTGCACCGGATGCTGTTGTCCAGCGTCCGGTCAGTTCATAGGAGGTGAACTGCTGGTGAAGGAGTGACCGGACGCTGCGTTTGTGCGTCCGGTCAGGAAGGGATCCAGCGTCCGGTCGTTTGAAGGAGAATCAAGCTGTACTGACCAGACCCTGCCTAAGTCCGGTCATGGACCACCGGACGCGTCCGGTCCCGATTCCAGAGGAATTGGACCTCTCTGGAATCGACCGGACGCTGGGTGGTAGTGTCCGGTCGCTACCACTGGAGCGTCCAGTCAGTGGATCTCACGCAGCTTTAGGACTCTTTTCTGTTTCCTTATCTGTTGCGCTTGGGGACCTCATTTAACCGAAGGCCAACCATGTTTTTCTTTACCCTAATCGCCCTAGCTGCCACCTCCAGCTCTCCCGCGCCCAAGCCACCGTGCCGTCGTAGCCCCATGCCAAGCTCCTTGCGCCAGCCACGCTCGCCACCACGCCGCCGCTGAGGAGCCCGCTGCCGAGCCTTGCCGTGCGCCCAAGCCATCGCGTGCCTCTCCGTGCTAGCGCTGTCATTGGCTCCTAGGCACCGAGCGTCACTCAAGGCTGATTCCAGTGCCCCAGGCCTACCTCCTCTTTGGTAAGGCTAGATCCTTGTTCCAATTTTGATTTGCTTAGATCAAATTGCAATACAATGCACTGATTTCAAAATAATCTAGGGCCATCAGTTCATCGCTGTTCTTCGTAACCCTAACCCTAGTCGGTTCCAAGGTTCCCCACGCGACGTCTTTTCTTTCTCCGGATCGCTGATCATCAGGTAGCTTGCCCATCGTCTCAATTTCGCACCTACATTGCTTACTTCCTAGGTCTTTCGCATGTATTAGATATATTATATTTATTCGTATATCCATCTATTCTATCGTGCAGCGAGCTGGTGCCGTTGAGGTTCTTGTGGCAGTTGGCAGTCAACTCGGAGCTAAGCTCACGAGTAAGGATCGAGGCCAAGCCTTGGGAGTGTCAGTTTGACAGTTGATCTTCATCAGTGGCAGTTCACCCTCTTGTCAGATCAGATGGCTCGCACCAAGAACGTTGGTGGTGGTCTGGGTGATGATGACCGGAGGCCCCCGCCTCACCAGCCTTCAGGATCGAAAGGCAAAGCAACAAAGCAGGTGACATCCAAGAAGCGCAAGTACCCCGACACAGAGACAGCGAGACCAGCAGCAGTCGTAGAGGCCATAGACCGTGCCGAGAGAGGCGGCACTCACAGTGGAGTTGTCATAGCAGATCAGCTGGCACTAGATGCGTAGGGCAGACTGAGGGAGATTGAGTGACTTCATGGTAGTCCACCTAGGACTGTCATGATGGCAAGACATCGTCTAGCCATTGAGGAGCCTCAACGTCAGGGGGAGTCTCAGCAGGAGCCATCCCAGCTGCCCCCACCAGCAGAGCCTCAGCCAGCTCAGGAGACTCAGGAGGGTCAGTAGGCCAAGGAGACCGAGCTGGCACCCTAGCTACGCCGCTTTGGTCATACCAGTGCTACAGTCCACCGAGGCCAGCTACACAGCGCAGGGGTTTACACCCACCACCCAGACCACAGGGTCCACCTCCAGTGGTACACCTTGACTTGAGGGCCGCCAAAGCCAGATAGGTTCGCCAGCTAAGGTTTGTTGAGTTTGACATGTGGTTCTCTCTATGAAGGGATGAGAGAGCAGCAGAGGGTTTCTATACACCACTCTAGGAGGATTTCTATAATGCTTATCTCAACAGTGGGGCAGTGTTCAGATCTCAGCGGGTATGCGGTATAGAGTCTATTGTGGCAGCAGCCTGAGAGCATATCCACCCCTACTTGTCATATTTGCCGGGGCTGACAGACCCGATTGGTCGGACTGGACTATATGTACCATCTTGGGTTCGGCAGTTTTATGCTTCACTCTGCGTTGATCCACAGCACAACTTCATACATTTTGCATTCAATGGCAGAGACTACCGGATGATGAGTTTTAGGGCCCAGGAGATACTGAGGCTACAGGAGCAGCCTGTCAAGTTACATGAGGTATGCTATGGACAGCAGCAGCCTCCCAGGCATCCTCATGGTGGTTTGGTGCCACCTACAGATCTTGTGAGACATTGCTTCAAGGAGCCCTTTGGTGAGGGGTCGAGGAGGAACCCCAGTGACCTGACTCCTACAGCTCATGTGCTTGAGGCTATCATCAGGAGGATACTACTTCCTAGGTTGGGATACAGAGAGGGTCTGACTCGCCTACAGCTCTGGCTTCTTAATGCCCTGATGCAGCAGATCGTGTTCGACATTTGGGACCTCCTTCTGTCAGAGATGGAGGATACTATTATTGAGGGCTTCAAGGGTCGCAGGCAGCTTCCCTATGCACATTGGATTACATTTCTTATGCTGAAGGCTGTGTCAGTCAGGACACCAGAGATGGTTGCTGAATACAGAGGTGCCACTACAGAGTTCCCAGCATATAACATGGTACAGAGGATCAGGCATAGCACACCACAGGCTCCCACTCAGCCCAGCCATCGTCCAGATGTTCTAGAGTCAGCAGCTCAGCAGGACGAGATCATCAGAGGCATAGCCGCTACTAAGGAGGAGCAGGTTGAGGCACAGCAGGAGGCGACAGAGTCTAGTGACGGCTCGGATGATGACTATCTGCCGATTCTTTAGATGCCTCCACGCAGACACGATGCAGAGGCCGGCAGTTCTAGCTCAGCTCCACCTGCACCATAGATGGACCCCGCTCTCATTGCTATTCTTGAGCGGATGCAGCAGGATCAGGCTCGACAGGCTTAGGAGACAGCTGCCAACTTCGCACAGTTTCAGGCTCGTCAGGATGAGTTCTAGAGGCAGTAGCAGCAGCAGATGCACCTACAGCAGTTACAGATGCAGCAGCAGCTCATGGGTTTCATGCAGCACATAGTAACAGCTCTTGGGGCCCCACAGCCACAGTCTTCGCCCTAGCTTGCTCAGCCTGCTACCACTTCGACGACTCTAGCTATATAGCCTAGTGGGCTTCAGAGTCAGGGACAGCCTCTAGCTCCATTTGGTTCACCCACAGTTCAGGTGTCCCAGTGGTTGTCCTCACCAGTGGTAGCCCCACAGTTCACTCCATATCAGACGGGCTTCACACCGGACCAGTCAGCCTCGCTTTTTGTGCCTGACACGTCAGTCTCCAGGAGTCTTGGAGCATCCTTCAGCGAGTTGATCGGCATGCCTACACCGCCTCATATGCATGCTACTGGTCCTTCTACTATAGCTCCCGTCGCCGTGACGACACAGAGGCTTCCCAGCTCAGTCGCATCATCAGATCCTATAGATGTACCAGCAGCGTCACAGGCAGCACCTGCCCCAGCTCATACCCAGACCGCTTCAGTGTCACTTCCTGCCACAGAGGGTCAGTCAGTGCAGAGCTCAGGGTCAGATGATGATGGTACCCAGTTCTAGCTTGCTCCATGTACTTCAGCGCTCGACTCATCCGCTGCAGCCCCGCCGACCGACCCTTAGGTTTTGGTGTTTGACGCCAAAGGGGGAGAGGGTTCGAGTATGTAGGCTCAGGGGGAGCGACATTTAGGGGGAGCTAGTTATTTATTATTAGCTTATTATATACTTTTGGAGTTTTATTTGTGTGATACACTATTACTATTATGCATTCGTGTGTTACTTTCATGCATACTATTATATCTATGTGATAGTGATATCTATGTGATTGTGATATATGACATGTGTGCTTTCTACTTTACATTATTTATATGTCATATCACTTGTGTTATACTCATTTGCTTTTGCTTCCACGTCTATACTCCGATGCAAATGAGCTTTGTTACTCGTACTCATACTTAATTCATATACTTTGAGTACATTGTGTTGGCTTGGGTCATATAAGCTTGACTAACACTTTTGTTCCTATTGACAAAAGCTTATATGAACCAAGCCCGTAAAAAAACCTCACTCTTTCACATACTCGAGGTGGTATTGTCATCAATCACCAAAAAGGGAGAGATTGAAAGCATCTAGGCCCCTAGTTGGGTTTCAGTGATTAATGACAATACAAGATTACTATGACTAACGTGTGTTTTACAGAGGCAATTAAGTTAGGTCATGGTAATGGAAATCGATGGGGCAATCGAGGTGGTCATGCCCCTACGATGGAAATCGTTTTGGTTTTCAAAGGATGGATGACAAGGTTAAGGATGACTAGTTCTAAGTGTCGATTGGAGTTGGAGTGACACTTAGAGTAGTTTAGGACTTTGTTTTTTCCTTTGGCCGTACTATTAAGGGGGGTATGGATGGGTAGCTTAACCTAGGTGAGTCTAGTGAGTTAGGTGTGGTGCACACTTGTTAAAACTAGCTCTAGGTGGCTCCTACGAATGCCTAAGATCCATTGGAGCAAACTTCATTCACATATGATCAAGAGTTGGAAGTGAATGGAGGGTCAAATGCTGACCGGACGCTGGCTCTGGTGCGATCGAACACTGGCTGTAGGGTCCAGTCAGTTCATTTGATCAGCAGACTACGTTCGGTGCGACCGGACGCTGGAAAGGTCAAGTGACCGGACGCTAAGAGGCAGCGTTCGGTCAACTCTAGTAAGGTTCTAGAGAAGGGAATCTACGACCGGACGCATCCGGTCAGTACTGACCGGACCCTGGTTCAGCGTCCGGTCGAGTACAGTAAGGTTCCAGTAAGGGTTTAATGCGACCGGACGCGTCCGGTCAGTGCTGACCAGACCCTGCCAGCGTCCGGTCAACACATTATCACTGAAATGCGGGTTGAACTGACCGGAGCATCCGGTCAACATGACCGGAGCGTCCGGTCATCCCGCAGAAGCTCATAACGGTTCGTTTTTCAAGCTGCCTTATAAATAGAAGCTCCACTCGTGTGTGGAGTTACTTTTGCTCATTCCAACAGCTAAGAAACATGTTTGTGAGTGCCAAGAAGAGCAAGGTCCTAGTGAGGTGATTGAGATTTGAGAATCCAAGAGAGTAGCCTCATTAGTGAATCAAGAGTAGTCAAGTGTGCATCCATCTTCTCATTAGGCTTCGCGTGGTCAAGTGAGAGTTCGTGCTTGTTACTCTTGGTGATCACCATCACCTAGACAGCTTGGTGGTGATTTGGAGCTTGGTGATCACCCGACAGAGCTTGTGGGTGACCCAACTCAAGTTGTGAGCGGCTTTGGGTGATTCACCGTGATGGAGTATCGAAGAATCAACCCGTAGAGAGCACTTGATCCTTGCGCGGATCAAGGGGGAGCTACACCCTTGTGTGGGTGCTCCAACGAGGACTAGTGGGGAGTGGTGACTGTCCGATACCACAGCAAAACATCGTCGCGTTCCTCTCTCTCCTTACTTTGAGCATTTACTTTGAGTATTTACTTTGAGCAATTCAATACTTGTCTTTACATTCATAGAATTGCCATGCTAGAGTAAGTTTGGAACATAGGTTGCAAGTCCTTTGTGCGTTAGATTGATAGAAATACTTTTCTAGGCACAAGGGGTTAATTGGGCTATCCATAGGATTTGATTATTGCAAGAAAATTTAGAATTAGCCCAATTCACCCCCCCTCTTGGGCATCTTGATCCTTTCAGGCGACATTATTTATTGAACAATATATGTCATATCTATACGGATCAGAAAAGTTTGAAATACATCTTCACTCAGTCAGAGTTGAATATGAGGCAAAGAAGATGGTTAGAACTTATCAAAGATTATGACTTAGAAGTGCATTATCATCCGAGCAAGGCTAATGTGGTTGCCGATGCCCTGAGTCGCAAGGGTCATTGCCATTGTCTGACTGTGAAACCTATGCAACGAACATTGTGTCAAGAGATGGAGCATCTGAATTTACAAATCATAGAACAAGTTTCCCTGTCCAATATTGCAGTTGAGTCCATTATCAAAGATCAGATCATTGCTGCTCAACGGAAAAGTAAGGGTATAGCCCATATCAAAGATAAAGTTAGATATGGAAAACCAACATGTTTCAATATTGATGAATCCGATGTCGTAGGTTCAAAGATAGATTGATAGTACCCAAAAGTCTAGAGCTGTGAAAGTAGATTCTTGATGAAGCTCATTCTACAAGATACTCCATTCATCTAGGTAGCAACAAAATGTATCATGATCTGAGAAAGAGATATTGGTGGACCAAAATGAAAATAGAAATAGCTCAGTATGTGGCCAAATGTGATATTTGTCAGAGAGTCAAAGCGGTTCACTTGAAGACTATAGGTCCATTACATTCATTGCCAATTCCATCTTGGAAGTGGGAAGATATCTGTATGGACTTCATCATGGGATTGCCTAGGACATCTGCAGGCTACAATTCAATATGGGTTATTGTTGATCGCCTAACCAAGATAGCTCATTTCTTACCGGTCAGAGATAAATATCGAGCGAAATAGTATGCAAAGCTTTATCTTGATAGAATCTTCAGTCTGCATGGGGCACCCAAGACCATTATCTCTGACAGAGGGTCATTGTTCGTATCCAAGTTTTGGAAAAGTCTACATGAGTCTTTGGGAACCAAACTTACCCGTAGTTCTGCTTATCATCCACAAACAGATGGACAGACCGAGAGGGTAAATCAAATTCTTGAAGATATGTTAAGAGCATGTGTCCTTTCCTATGGTGCTAAATGGGATGAATGTCTTCCCTTAGCTGAATTCTCATATAACAATAGCTATCAAGAGAGCATTAAAATGGCACCATTCGAAGCATTGTATGGCCGTAGATGCCAGACACCTTTAAATTGGTCAGAAGTTGGAGAATGTTGGTTCTTTGGACCGGATGTGGTTAAGGAAGCTGAAAAGAAAGTTAAACTCATACAAGCTAATATGAAGGTAGCTCAATCCCGACAGAAAAGCTATGCTGATAAGAGGAGACGACTGCTAGAATTCAAAGTGGGAGATCATGTCTACCTCAAGGTATCGTCGATGAAGGGAGTTCATCGATTTGGGATTCGGGGAAAGTTGGCACCTCGTTATGTCGGTCCTTTTCAAATCCAACAACGATGTGGACCGGTCGCCTGTCGCGTCAAGCTACCAGATCACATGTCAGTTGTGCATGATATCTTCCATGTATCTCAGTTAAAGAAGTGTCTTCAAGTACCTGACCAAGTGATCGACTTTGGTGATGTAGAGCTAGAACCTGATTTGACTTATGCCGAGTACCCCATTAGAGTCTTAGATCAGAAAGATCGAGTCACTCGAAGACATACAATCAAGTTCTACAAAGTACAATAGAACCAACACACTGAAGAAGAAGCTACTTGGGAGTCCGAAGATTACTTAGAAGAAAACTTTCCCGACTTCTTCGCTTCTATCTAGTTGCAATACCTTGTCTATATTCTAACTTGTCTTGTTTGTCAATAGAATGGAAAACCCCCTCACTAGCCTTTTGAATAAAGTTATGATGTGTTAGCTTAACACATTTCCTTTTCCATTACTTAGCCTTAGGTTTTAAATCTCGGGACAAGATTTCTTTAAGGGGGAAGGGTTGTAACACCTCTGGTGTTTTGACCTAGCACTAAAAATTGACATGTCATCATATGCATTGCAAAGCATTCATAAAGTAGGAAATTTTGAATGCATTCACTAAATAAGCTTTATTTCATAGTTGTTATTTTATGTGATGAAATGTGATCCAAAACTCTAAATAATGATCATGACCACAAGGGTCAAATTTCATGTGATCATATGAGGCCATGTGTCATTTGACTCAAATAACCCTAGTGGGCCATGTTACTGGTCAAAAATCAAAGTTAAAGTAAAAAGGTAAACAAATCAAATTTGAATTCAAATTCAAATCATAAAAGTCCTTTTTGCCCCTTTTGTCTAATTCAAAATCCATTTGGAATTTGGGGGTGTGACAAAAAGCAAAGTTGAAGCTTATTTTATAAGGATCAACTTTGGTATTCAAAGTTGTTAAAGTTTACATATAAATTTTGGAGTAATTTTGAAATGATTTAAATGCTCAAATGCACCCCAAATTCAAATTTCAAAATGGAGCTAGAATTTGAAAATGTTCATTAAAACAAAGTTGTAGAGTTTGAAAAGTTGAGCAACTTTCATTTTTGGAGATTTTCAACTTCTTTAGAAAATTTGTGAGTAATTTGCAAAATAAACACAGTGGCAATTCTGTAAATACTTCAAAAATCAAAACCAAGCCGAGCGCCACCTCCCTGTTTGCCGCCGGCGCCACGCAGCTACCGCCGCTGATGATTTTCACCGCTTTCTCGTGCGGTGACACGCCGTTGCCTCCGTGGCGAGCTCGTCCGTGAGCTGTCGACGCCAGACGCATCCTTCTCTGCTAAAAATAGGAGCACCGCCGCCGTCGTCGCCCTCCTTTTTCCCCTCTGATCTGCTCCACCACCGATCAGCTGGTGCGGTCTGCCTCGTTGGAGCATCACCGCCGGCGTGTTTTGGCCGACCGATGATGGCAGCGCCGTCGTGTGCCTTGTCTGTGTCACTGACAGCGGGGTCGGGTCGTCAGTGAGAGAGAGAACAGTGAGGTTTTGATATTTTCTGAATTGTGAATAGTGCAGTAACTTTGGAAATTTATAGTAAAATAATTATAGCTCTAAAAATTCTAAAAATTTATGTGTAGCTTCTTTACATGTTCTATTATGGTTTAAAAATACGAAACTTGAAATTTGAATAAATTTTTAATGTTTAATAATTCAGTCAATTAATTGATAAAAGTAATTTCCATGATTTTTGTAGGCCACCGTATAACTCCAAAAATTATGAAATTTGTTTTGGTACACTAATTTGTCATGAGGAAGCTTACATAAAATTTTGAGGTCATTTGGAACAAGTTCATTTTTGGGCTTATTTCCAAATTAATTCAAAAATAAATATAAGCAAACCCTAAGTGTTAGATTAGTGTTTGATCTTGTTTTAGTCATGTTTTGTGACCAGTAGGGTTTCAAGGTCAACTTGGTCAAGTCACTTGTGTGGTCCTTGATGGTAGAATTACAAGTTGGTTTTGTTGGCTTGCAACTGTACTGTGAAGGACAGTTGTATTCGAGGTGTTGTTATATTTCATGTACCATGAAAGCATCATGTTTACATTATCATCATGTTGAAGCATATGTCATTATTTCGTATAGAATCCGAGAGTGAACCGATCCTAGTTGAACAAGTTGTGGAAGGATCCCCGGTTGCCTCGGGATTTGATATTCATGGTACTGATCCGGAACCCGAGATCGTCAACGAAGGCAAGCCCCGGTTTATGCATTAAACCATTACCTTGTTTACTTTGAAAAGTTTATCACCTATGTTACCTATTGCATTAAGTTGATTAATTCAAATGTTACCTACTTGATGCATTGCCTACCTTATTAATTGTTTACCATCCTTGAAGATGATTTCATTTACAAAGGCGTAGAATGCATAGTATGCTTTATGGTAGGCTTTCAAAGTAAAAGTTTCGATACAATCAAAGATGGCATACTGGCCAAAGAAAGAAAGAAGATAGAATGAACTAGAGACTAGTTGGGTGACTTATCTTGACTGTTGGGTAATATTGCTGACTATGTCGCTTAAAGGCCACTCATTATGGATCTTCTGAACGAGACACTTTGTAGTACTGGTCACATACTCCGGTAAGCCTACTTCGGCTAATCCGATACTAAGACGAATGCCCACACACTAGGAGTGGAGAGATGGCAGGAGTAGCGTGTACCCTCGTGGCTGGAATGTGGCCGGATTTGAGGTGTGCTGTGCTCTTGGGTGGCGTGGAGACGGCTTAGTATGGGAGGATCCGGTAGCGAGGTTGATATATGCAAGCTTAAGTTCTACATATGTCGTGTGATAAGGAATCCTCAGCTGGGACTTGAATCAATTCGAATTGCCGGTGCTCTATGGATATGGAGACTCGATTCATTACAGAAGCAATGCAGGACTGGTGAATTACTAAAACATGAGAAAAAGGAATGGAATGAAAAGGATTGGAATATGGGATATGAACACTTAGTTTGAGATAATAAACTAAAGTACTTAGGGGTAAAACTTGAAAATAGGATCAAGAATAGTAAGCTTTTGGCGAAGAACTTTTGAATCTTGTTACATCCTTACCTTGACCCAACACCTGCATCCCTAAGACCTTCGCCCTTTTTCGTCGGGTCAGTCTTGTTGAGTACTTTTGTACTCAGGGTTTGTTAACCCTTGTTGCAGGTGAGTCGCATGTGCAGGCTTGTTTTGGTCCCTACTGCATGACAGTGTTTGAAATCGATGACGATGAGGAATGATGAATGGCCTTTGGACAAGGCACTAGTTTGTGTGAAATAAATAATGTTAATATAATTTTATCCCGCTACTATGGTTGTATGACACTTATGGTTTTGTAAGTTTGAAACAACTGGTTTGTAAACTATGTATCTTAAGACTTCCGCTATATTTTACTCTGATGTATATATTTGAATAAACTGTTGTAATTTGCAATGTCTGTGATTGGGATCCTGTTCGAAAAAGATTCGTGGATGATTCGGGTTTCCCGAGGACACCCGACAGATCTGTTAAGTTGTTGGGAACTCGTATACGTTATCAGAGGTCTGTCAAGACAACGATAGGTGCACGTGGATCCGATTTTTTAGAAGGTTCTGCCACAGAATGCTTAGGTGGAGAAGAGAGGGAAGGAGAAAGAGGAGAAGCAGGCCGTAAGCTCACAGTTGACTTGAACCAAAAAAATCTGTGAGAGAGATAAGTGGACCATATATTAATAATGAAGAGCTAACTATTGCATGGGCTGGCTGAGAGAAGGCTGCAAAGAACCTTACAGCCAGCAAGCCGACTGTATTATTAACCTTGCTCTAAAAGGTTGCAACTATATGTTGCATGCCGGTTAAAGTGCTTCATGTTTAACCAAGTTTTTAATAAATAATATTCACATTTATGACTACATATTAATTTATTATAAAAAATAGATTTCGTAATTAATCTAATGGTGTTTATTTGATATTATAAATATTTATATTTTTTATTTATAATTGGTCAAACTTGATATGACACTAAAATATGATATTATTTCAGAATTGCATTCTTTTGGAACGGAGGGGGTACATGTATAATTAAGAAGCATCTTATCTTCCTGCACTTTTGGTCTATTGTTTATTTTAGTGGTATATGAAGTTGATCGGGAAAAGATTTGTGCCAAACGGTGCACTATAGGTGCTAAACTTGTTAAACGATGTATTGCTTGTCTATTTCTGGATCATACCGATCATGTGGGTGCACCATTTAATAAGTCTATGAATCTAGAAACTAGAAGGATAATAACTCGCGTGTTGCTGTGAAACTCTTTTAAAGATAAAGCTGTTGTATATATGCATTAAATTATCTACATGTTTTTACATCCATTCTTATCAAAAACTAGTTATATTAAGAGGTTAAAAGTTAGTGGAAGTAACTTATAATGAGGATTGGTTTTAGTCTGGTCTTCCAAAATTATTTGGACGAAAGGGTTTTGTCTTATTTTTCTTAAAAACAAGGCTGTTGATGATATGTCAATATATATTCAGGTGGAGATTCAATCCCCCGGTGACCGTTAAAAAAAACTTATAATAAAGATTAGCTTTATAAGATATATAGATATAAATATATTTTTAAAGTTGGTGGACCTGCTCATTTAACTATTCATCGATCTATAGGATTTTTTTTCCCGGAGAGAGCAGCCTTTACCAGTGATATCTTTTCAGTACCGACTAAGAGCCTGTTCGTTTGAGATTATCAGCCAGCTACAGCGTTTTCTCTGGGAAAAAAACCAGCCACATCAGATTTCAGCCAAGCGAACATGATGTACGCTGCGGTCAGATAGTCCGTCTTCTATGATTGGGAAAATTGGTCTCATAGCATTGAAAGATCACCGTATCCGAAAAATATCATCAAAACTTTGCCGCTCCGTAAAATACCACTGAAACAGCGCAACGTCACCTAGATATAGCATTCTGTCACGTTTGGAACAAACGCCGTCGCCTCCGTCAAGCTCCTCCCCTTCTCCTTCCTAAGGCGAGTGCGGCCGCTGTCTCTGCTCTAGGTGGACCGTGGTCAGCGACGTTGCTGCTGCATTCCAAAACCGGCCGCTTGTCTCGCCAGCACCGTGGTCAGCGACGTTGCTGCTGCTGCTGCCATCGCCGGCGAGGCTCTGGCCGGTCTCCCCCGAGTTGCCAGTAGGCTCCTTGGTCTGCGCCTCTGCGGTTTCTGGCCAAGGCCGCCCACGAAGCAGTCCATGGAGAAGGAGCGCGTGATGGGCCACTGCACGACGCCGATCTTGGTCGGGAACTTGCAGGAGCTCCCGTACCCCACCCTCGGCGCGGCGTCGATGCGCCGCGCATCGCCGAGCTACAGGTCACGGCAGGACGCGTCGTGGTCGTCGCCTCGGACGCTGCTGACGAGCACTCCAGCGCCGACGCCGTACGCCGCCGGAGCCACGCTCGCGGCTCACCGAAGCCACCTCCGCCGGAGCTACGCCGCACCAGCTCGCGATTCCGCCCGTAGCAGCCAGACGCCGGAGCTTGCCGCCATGGGCACCAGGGCTGCCAGTGCCCCCGGCTGCCACCCTGCTTATACGTAGCACAGTGCCATGCATGCGCGTATGTATACGTTCAAGCTAACAAGTGCACCTCGACGTGCAGGCAAAGGAGCTAGCAAGCTAACAAGTATGTATACGTTCAATCAAAGAAGCTAGCAACCATTTGCACCGGCTTATACGTAGCACAGTGCCATGCATGCGCGTAAATGCGCCTCGACGTGTAAATGGAAAATAGCTAGCAGGTGCCAGACGGCCTCTTTGCCGAGGGCCATTAACCCTCAGCAAAGGCTTTACCGAGGGCGGCCCTCGGTAAAGAGCTCTCGAGGAATTTTGAGTCGGCGAAGAGGGTCTTTGCTGAGAACCCTTTATCGGGCACTCAACAAAGCCTTTGCCGAGGGCTGGAGCGGCACTCGGCAAAGAAAAGCAGTCGTCACGGCGCCGGCGTCTGGGACGGAGTCTTTGCCAAGGGCCGTCTCCGGGGGCCCACGACAAAGAATTATTCTTTTTTTTAAAAAAATCTTTGCCGAGGGCTGCCAACCATGGCCCTCGTCAAAGAAATGTGCAAAATTTTTCCAAAAAATCTTTGCCGAGGGCAATGGGACGGCCCTCGGCAAAGAATTTTTTTTTTGAAAAATCTTTGCCGAGGGCCTTCAACCATGGCCCTCGGCAAAGAAATGTTGCATAAATTTTATTTTTTTTAAAAAATCTTTGCCGAGGGTCGACCCTTCATTGCCGAGGGCCTTGGTCATTGCCCTCGGCAAAGAGGCAGAATTTTTTTTTTGTTTTTTGCATTCCATCGACACAAGCATTTCATATATATATATATATATATATATATATATATATATATATATATATATATATATATATATATATATATATATATATATATATATATCAATCATCACATATATATATCACACAGAACCTATTTTCTCACAATATATCACAACCATAATTGTGAACCACAAATCACAATATATTACAACGACAAGTCACATGTTCATCATCATTCACATGTTTATTACGACAAGTTCATAAAATCCAAGCACAAGTCAGAACCATAAACCATAAATATTACAATAAAGTCCAACCACATCACCTAGCACTAGTCCTCATCAAGGTAGCCTATGAGACGGTGGTGAAGGAAAGGCGGGATCACCCGGTGATGCACTACCAAATTGATTGGAACCCGTAGACGGAGGCTGCACAAAGGAGCAGAGATTGCATGTGTGAGTAATCCAGAAAAACAGTTTTGGAACTTAGAGATTGCATCTAGTAATCTAGGAATACAAAAAGATTAGACTCAATTGAAAATTTCGGCAGCACCTCCCATGCACGGGGAGGTTTCCAAA
This sequence comes from Miscanthus floridulus, assembly GCF_019320115.1. Classification (NCBI taxonomy): domain Eukaryota; kingdom Viridiplantae; phylum Streptophyta; class Magnoliopsida; order Poales; family Poaceae; genus Miscanthus; species Miscanthus floridulus. Next base: position 74,782,840 of record NC_089593.1, read on the forward strand.
ACCTGCAAGAAACAACGGCACGAACGCCGACATTCACAACGGCACGAACGCCGACATCCACAACGGCACGAAGGTCGACATACATGCAAAGTACAAGCGAAAAGTGAACTTTCATACTTACAGGAGTAGCTGCAAGAGTAGGAGGTGGAGGCGCTGAAAACTGCACAGGTACACCCGATGCTTGCCTAAGACTTTGCACGATCACCATCATCTCCGCCATCTGCTTCTGCGTGGCCTCGAACGCGACCTGCTGAGCCTGTAGCTGTGCGGTCAGTTCCACGTTCTGCTCTTGACTTTGCCTTTTTGTTTCTTGCAGCTCGGCCTGTAATATTTTACTCCAATGTATCAGTAATGCAAACCTAATTTAGGTGTGTAAATATCAACGTACGACGAGTAAAACAGGAATTACCTGGAGTGCCTGGACCTACTGTAGTGCTGGAGAAGGCCGTGAGCGTATGGGCTGGCTGGAGCTCGTGCTCTGTGCTCGGATAACGTCGAGGGAGGGAACAATGGTGGAGTCGATGGCGCCGTCTGCAATCCACAACCGCCCTTGCTTCTTGCCTCCTCCGAGCTTCATGATCGTCTCTGCATCAATGGGCTCAGTGCGCACATTGTAATCTTCCCCATAGATCTCCCTTACCGAGGACGTGTACTCTTGGACTTTAGTGTATACGTTCGGGTCAGAGTACACCTGGGGTGGGGTAGCCGGGTCGAAGGAGACAGAGGACGACACCCTGTCCATGTGGGACATAGCCCACGCAGAGAACTCCGAGACCTCCTCGCCCGGGTGCGCAGCCTCCTGCGAGAAAGACGAGAAGATGATGAGAAATCAAGCAGAATTGAGCATCAAAATAAATGAAAGAAATCACTTACGTATGCTTGTTTGTATCCAGGGAGGCTGCGGCTGCCTTGATGATGAGTTGGACCTTGCCTCATTAGACGTTGTTCCTGCTACCTCTCGTGCGTGCCAACAAAGTCCTATGATAACCACTTGTCCACGATCATGGCCCAGCACTCGGGATACGATCGGCACCACCAAGGAATCACCTACAAGTCATCAAGTATTTGACATATAAGAAGATGAAATTGAACCTACTTAATATCAAAATGAATCATTATGAATGTTATTCACCTACCTCAAGGTACTGGTCCCGGGTCAGCGTAATCAGTCTTGCTTGAGGCTTGGGGAGGGACTGCTTAAGTACCGACCTGTAGTAGTCTATGTGGGCTTGGACGCGCCCATGGTGGTGCATCTCGGTGACGTACTTCCTACAAGCTGCGGCAGCCGCCCGATCCGCCTGGGCCTCAAGTCCTTCTTCGGCCTTGAAAATTTTCTGTATACAAAACCGATGTATCCATTCATTATTTCAATAAAACATTTAAGCAATGAATGAGATGTATTAAGCAATGTTGTGCGAGAGAAACTTACCCAAAACTTTGCCAATACCCGCTCCTGCTGGTTGCGGTAAGTGTCATCCGTGACCAGCGCGTACCTGTCCCAGTTGGAGGCCGGCTCCCGCACCACCGGCTCTTCGGACAATTGCACAATGTCGGGGTACCATTTCCTGCACAAAAACACCAAGGATGCTCGCGGGGGTGCGTGCTGGAGTACCTGACAAAACCAACCAGGCCCTGCACAAGTGATTAAGAAAATTTATCAGTTTCTCTTATGATTTCCAACATATCTTATGAAGTAGTTGTGATAACATCTATAGTTACTTACCTCTTTGCCATAGGCCGAATCACTGGGCGGTTGTGAGGAAGCGGAACCGGAGGGAGGCTCGCGGGACCTCGCTCGTAGGAATCACATGTGGAGATGTCTGGATTTTAGGCATCCGACGTCACAACTTGCTCGAAACCTTCTCAAATTTTTACCACAGCCTACACATGCGATAATATGACACATCGACAAGTTTCATGATTTTCGGACTTCGTATGGATTTTATATAATTTAAAAACACTTTTCCGACAAGTTCCTCGTCATGTTACGTGAAGAAGATGCCCAAAATTTGATGCGAGTTCGTGGATAGGGACTCAACATACACCACATACCATGAATAACATTTTTTGAATCACTAAATTGCATTATTCCATCCACCTGCAGTTCAAATTTGAAATATTCAAAAAAAATCAACGAAAAAAAATAAATTAGGGAAATATATAAAAAAAGTCAAATTTGGCCCAAATTTTAAAATTAAGATTTAAATAATGTATTATAGCACAAAAAAAAACTGGGTTAAAAAAACAAAAAAAACTCTTTGCCGAGGGTCTAGACTGGCCCTCGGCAAAGGGGGTCTTTGCCTAGGGCCTGGCCAATGGCCCTCGGCAAAGAATATTAAAAATAAAAATAAAAAATCTTTGCCGAGTGCCTGACGGCGGACACTCGGCAAAGACTGACGTCAGTGGCCGCCGTGACCCATCCGGCCATATTTGCCGAGGGCCAATTTGCCGAGGACTAAGCCTTCGACAAAGATTTATTTTGCCGAGGGCCAGGCCCTCAGCAAAGGCTTCTTTGCCGAGGGCCTAGCTTTGTCGAGGGCTCCTGGGACTGGCCCTCGGTAAAGACCTCCTTTGCCGAGTGTCCGAGATCTAGCCTTCGATAAACCCAGAGGCTCTCGGTAAAGAGAACGTCTTCAGTAGGGTGTCAGTCATGATAAGTATGAAACTGGCTGTAGGACGCGTGCGTACGCCGGTCCATGGTTTGTATATTTCTGCAAAGGCGTACATCAACAGGATGGTGTAGCCTGGCGCGACTCGATCAGTACGTGATCTGGCCGGAATATCCTAAAACCCTCGGTATATACGGCTAGCATGTATGTCTATCGGCTGCAAATCGTTGAGTCAGATATATGTGCGTATATATCTTGTTCCTTCAAATTATTCAATAGCACTCCATCTTGCTAGGCCCGCATGTCATGCGCTGCATAGGCGAGATGCTAGTTGATCCCGGTGTTTGGATGGAATACAATCGCCATGTACACGTCCACGCAGCCAGCAAATATCTCAACTGGCCTTCTTGAAACTTGATCACGAAGGATAATTATCACGTGGAGATAAGTACGCAAGCTGCCAGCGCCGGATATCTCGCTCTGCTAACGAACTCCGGCGGCGCGTGCGTGTGGCCCAACAGGCCAGCTGCTACCCTAATTGCCTGCCTATATAAAGGAGCCTCAGGACCCCTGGGAGAGGCTAATCGCACTTTCCACCCACAAAGCAACTAGCGCCGCCGGGCTCTCCTGCCGCAAGCACGTCCGGCCGCGAGGGAGCCCATCGGCGATCAGGCGTCTTCATCCAGAAGGCCGCACGCCCGTTCGTGGAAACTGGCAGGCCCTGGTGCCCATGGCGGCAAGCTCCGGCGTCTGGCTGCTGCGGATGGAATCGCGAGCTGGTGCGGCGCAGCTCCGGCGGAGGTGGCTTCGGTGAGCCGCGAGCGCGGCTCCGGCGGCGTACGGCGTCGGCGCTGGAGTGCTCGTCACCAGCGTTCGAGGCAAGGACAGGCGCCGGGCTTGAGCTCCGAGCTCCCTGGTACGAGGCCCTACGCCGCCGCCGGTGACTCCCTACACTGTCCTCATCCTCATCAGCTACTATTTCCTCGTCGTCCACGGCTGGTTCCACGGCGGGGGGCGGGTCCGGCCTGTTCCACCGCGCGCGCCGCGAGGACCACCACTGGAGTGCGTCTCTGCGGTCTTCTTCACTGACCACGAGGCCAAGCTCCCGGGCAGGCTCGACCCGGACGCCGTTGCCGCGCTCCACCACAACGTCAGCTGCCCGCTCTGCCGGACCGACGCAACCGGCGGCGTCCACCTCACACGCGACGACCACGACACGTCCTGCCACGACCTGTAGCTCGTAGATGCGCGGCGCATCGACGCTGCGCCGAGGGTGGGGTACGGGAGCTCCTGCAAGTTCCCGACCAAGACCGGCGCCGTGCAGTGGCCCATCACGCGCTCCTTCTCCATGGACTGCTTCGTGGGCGGCCTTGGCCAGAAACCGCAGAGGCGCAGACCGCTACTGGCAACTCGGGGGAGACCGGCCAGAGCCTCGCCGGCGGCGGCAGCAGCAGCAGCAACGTCGCTGACCACGGTGCTGGCGAGACGAGCGGACGGTTTTGGAATGCAACAGCAACGTTCCCACCTGGAGCAGAGACATCGGCCGCACTCGCCTCAGGAAGGAGAAGGGGAGGAGCTTGACTGAGGCGACGGCGTTTGTTCCAAACGTGACAGAATGCTATATCCAGATGACGTTGCGTTGTTTCGGTGATATTTTACGGAGTAGTAAAGTTTTGATGGTATTTTTTTTTTGATACATTCCCTCTATGATTTGGCATTACTCTTGGACTCTTCGTGTTCTCGAAAATGGAGGCTCCGGTGAGTGTTTCGCTCGGGATCGCCCGCTCCCTCCCTGCCAAGCTAGAGCAGTTGCTGTCGCCGGAGGCCGACTCCGGGATGCGGCTGCCTAATGGGGAGAAGAACAAGATTCGCCTCCTCAAGGAGCGCCTCCAGGATTGATGGACAAGTTCCTGATGGAGCCGTCGGATGTGGAGGCCCCGGCCTCGACGGACAGGTGCTGGTTGAAGGAGGTGCGCGAGCTGTCGTACGACATTGACGACTTCCTCGACGAGCTCATCCACGGTCTCCACCCCGCCGCCACCGCCCAGAAGAACCTCCGTGGTGGCAGGGTGGCTAGGCTCCGCGAGGGCCTGAGCCGGAGCCGGTGGATCTCCCACGAGACCGCACGGTTCAGGGCTCGATTGGAGGAGGCGATTCAGCGGCATAAGAGGTACATTCTTGGCAATCTCCAGATCCCAGAAATCAGTATTGATTCGGATGAGCCCCCAATTCCACCACTGTATGGGGTGGGGGCCAAGCGTCTGGTTGGTATTGACAGCTCCATGGAAAAGCTTGGCAAGTGGTTGACAGGAGATGGAGAGCGGCAACTAAGAGTAGTGTCCATTGTTGGGCTTGGGGGAGTTGGCAAGACGACTCTTGCAAAAGAGCTGTACTGCAAACTCGGAAGGCAATTCGACTGCCGGGCTTTTGTGCGGTCATCTAAGAAGCCTGACATGAGGAGATTTCTCACCATCATACTTTCGTCGACAATGGTTACCCAATGATACAGAGCTCGGTAATCTCACTGGTACCATCAGGGTACACCTGCAAGATAAGAAGTAAGTTTCTGTGAACATATTAGAAAATTTATACTTAGCGTTCATTAAAAAATGTTCTATTGGGAAGTTGCTCATTTAGTCTACTTAGGGTTCATTAAAAAAAACGTTCTATTGGGAAGTCACTCATTTAGTCTTTATAAAGAACCAGGAAAAACCCAGGGTACATTACCCAAAGTATTCCATATTCCTTTAACAGTGGATTCCCATATAAGTTCCAGCAGATGCTAATCATAAGAAAGAATTGGTTTATAAGAAACAAACAAGAAAAGCTTATATTCAGATGCATGAGTTATATAGGAACTGAAACTTCTATTTTCCTTTTCCAAAAGAAAATCAATTCCATTGAAGTAATAAGAGATAAGACTATTCCAATAAGAAGAAAGTATCACCAGGCCAAATCCATCTCTGTTACGGATATATATCAGTGAAGTTTTCCCCATCGAGGACCTTGATTAATTTGTTGCCGTGTTTGTTTGGTGAGTTTATTGTGTGATTAATGCCAGCATAAGATACATTGGATGGTACTACAAATGCATGATGACATTTTTTTATTCGAACTGGCAGGAGAGTTGCTTGTTACTGAAAAAAAGATCCAGTACATACCAATGAAACAAACATGAAAAGACAGACGTACACATACAGGACACAAACTAAACAGCACCACAAAACAAAAAGAGCGGGATGAACGAACAAAGATGCCCTAAAAGGCCTCATCTCAGAGTACCACTATATTCTTCTTCCTAACAGAGCGTGCAACTCCCTTGCCCCTGCTCTGCATTAGACATTGGCCTTCTCACAGATCACGTACATGCTCCAATTTTTTTGTGTATGGTGTTGTGCCATCAAAAAATACAACTGTTTCTTTGCTCCATATGAGCCAAACCATAATACAGATCAGGAAACCGAAATCTCGTCAACGATATGAGGAGACCATCAATCACTGAAGATTGTGTCCTGCTGCCAAGGAGGGAGGGAGGATAACCAAATCTGGTTGGAGAAGTAACAAGCGGGAGCAGATGCTGTACAACTCTTTGGCATGATCACAAAAAGGGCAACACAGGAGGTGCTGCAAGACATGCTATACTATCCGTGTCCAGCACCTATTCAGCTTGGCAAAGCACAGTAAGAACTTTCATCGTGGTGGCACCCTTGGGCCTTGGCTTGGCACAGGAATGTGTGCCTGAACACTATATGACGATGATGCATATCAAATAATAGTTCCATTTGAGCACAGATAGTGACCAAAATTTAAGGTTTATATATATGCATGCCTGAATTCTAAGAATACAAATTTTGATATGTTTATGGGAAAGTGAAGATAAGTCAGTCATGAACTCATGATCACCATATGTCTCCAGTTCTATGTTATTTGGACATATAAGATTGCTTCAAGAAAATAATATCATATACCTGAACTGTACATGACATGTTGATTAGTTCCAAAGGGAAGTCCTCTTCCAGAAATAACCCCTGAACTTTGATCTGGTCCACGTAATTCCCAATATTTTAATATCAGATCTTATGAAGATGGTGTTTGTTCCATTAAAAAAGTATAATTTTCTTGCAGGTATTTCATTATAATTGATGATTTATGGGCCCCATCAATGTGGGATATTTGTCCGTCGTGCTTTGCCGGATGATACATGTTGCAGTAGAGTACTTGCTACAACAGAAATTGATGTTGTGGCTCAGATATGTTCTGGTCGTAACTCTAAGCATATTTTTAAGATGGAACCTCTCAGTGACAACGAGTCAGAAAAAATATTTTTTAGTAGATTTCCTGTCAATCAATCTAAAAACAATGAACAACTGTTTGAAGTTTCATCTGAAATTGTAAGAAAATGTGGTGGTTTTCCACTAGCAACTATAACTACAGCAAGACTTTTAGCAAGACAACATAACTCGGTAGAGCAATGTAACTGCATAAGGAGATCACTGAGGTCAAATTTAAGAACAGATCCAACTATTGAAGGGATGAAACATGTACTTAGCCTTTGTTACAACAATCTTCCTGGTCATTTAAAAGCTTGCATGTTATATGTTAGTATATATAAAGAGGACCACATAATCTGGAAAGATGATTTGGTAAAGCAGTGGATCGCTCAAGGTTTTATCTGTGTGCAAGAAGGGAAAGGCAAGGAGGAAGTTGCAAGTACCTATTTTGATGAGCTTGTTAATGAGGGAATGATCCAACCTGTAGATATCAATTGCATTGGTGAGGCGCTATCCTGTACAGTGCACTACACGATACTTGATGTTATTAGGTACAAGTCCATAGAAGAAAACTTCGACCATTCTCAGGTCAATATAAGACTTGCTGATATGGTTCGTCGACTGTCTCTCCAATTTGGCGATGCAGAAGATGCAGCACAGACCACAAAATTAAGACTGTTGCAAGTTAAGTCACTTGTCTTTTTTGGACTCTTGAAGTCTTTGCCTTCTATAGCAGAGTTTCGGCTCCTTCGTGTCCTGATCCTTCATCTTTGGGGTGACCAAGATAACAAAAGTTTCGACCTTACTGCTATCTGCCAATTGTTTCGACTGAGATATTTGGAGATAGTATGTAATGTCAGTATGGATCTGCAAACCAAAATGCAAGATCTACAATATTTGGAGACACTAAGAATAGATTCAAGAATAAGTGAGGTTCCACCAGATATTGTTCAGTTACCAGGCCTGCTGCACCTCAGTCTTCCTAGTGACACAAACCTGCCGAATGGTATTGGCCAATTGACATCTCTTCAACCCTTCAAGCATTAGGGTGCTTCGATCTAAGGAGCAATTCAGCAGACAATGTGATCAACCTAGGAGAGCTAACCAATTTACAAGATCTTCGTCTCACTTGTTCTACAATGCCTTCTGACAATCTTGAGGAGAAGTTGCAGTGCCTGGGATCAATTTTCTCGAAACTTAACAGTCTCAAGTCTCTAACTATGTCACCTGCAGCCTCCTGTAATGCTACTCTGGAGGCCAGTACTTCAAGCAATGCTATTTCTTGTGATAGATTGAGCAGTGTGTCCTCTCCTCCAGCACTTCTTCAGAAGCTTGAGTTGTCCCCGCGGATTTGCATCTTTTCCACCCTTCCCAAGTGGATTGGAAAACTACGCCTACTTGGGATTTTAAAGATTCAAGTTATGGGCCTATCGAGTGATGATGTTGGTATCCTTGAAGGACTGCCTGCTCTCTCTGCTCTCTTGCTGTATGTCCGGACTGCGCCAGCAGAACGGATCCTTTTTTTGAAGGAGGGATTCCCAGTTCTCAAACACTTCAAGTTCATCTGTTCTGCACTTTGCATCTCCTTTATGAAAGGAACAATGCCCAATGTTCGAAGGCTCAAGCTAGGCTTTGATGCTAACACGTTGGTGCAATACAGCCCAGTAGATGCTGGCTTTGAACACTTAACAGGCCTCGAAGAGATCTCTGCAAAAATAGGAAACACTGGTGCTGATGAATCCAGCAGAATGGCTGCACAGTCTGCATTGGAGGCTGCCTTTAGCCCTCATAGGGTCAACATAAAATTGGTGGATTGGACTTTCTATGGTGAAAAAGAAAGGAGTCCTGCAGCTCGAAAAGAAAAACAGGGAACTCTAGAAAATCACAATCCAGTTCCAGATGTGATCACAAATGAAGGCTCTGATAAACAATATGGAATTGGTGAAAATGGTTCAAAGCAAGATACAAGCAAAAGATCTGATAACAGGTGTAGACTCTTCCTCTAGCCTCCACTTATGACTGCTCTTTCCATACCCTTTATTCTTCCCATATGAGTTTTAAGTGGTAAATGGTTGCTGCCACTAGGATTACTGTGTCATTGGAGTCCTCGGATAATCAACAAGAAATTCAAGAAATAGGCTCAGGGGAAGCCACAAGCAGGCAAGGTGACACTAGGTATGTATTTGTCACAAGTAAAGAGAACATAAGGCTTCTTATCTTTTTATTCTTCAATATCTCCCACTAACTCCTATAACCTTTATGCCCGTGCTTAGGTAGAGAGGGGTTTGACCAAATCCCCTTGGACTAGCAAGGGTTATTAGTTTATTTTTTCCTTCCAATCCATAGGGATTGAACCTACAGTCCCCCTCTTGATTGTGAATAAACACTTCATACACTTATTTCATCCCATCTTAGAATTTTGGACCGTTGCTAACTTTTTTTTGTCATTAAGACTTCCTTGGCATTAGAATCCTCTTTGATAAGCATGTTAAGTATATAGAGCCTATTTTCCTTCCTTTGCATTTCTCCATGTATTGTTGATTGTAATCCTATGTATCATTTATATCAGTTAGTATCGAGCCTCTAATTGTTTGACAAAGTCATTTAGTAGTTGGTCAGTCTAGTCCTGGTCTTGAGTTAAGAGTCTTACGTTTTTTCAGTCGGTTAGGAGGTCAACTGAAACTGACCTTGATTTCCTTGACAGAAATCCATGACCATTGCACAAGTGCGATAGTCCCAAGATATCTTGGCTAGCACGTCTATACATTTTTCAATTGCAATCAGTCATACCAAAGTTCAAATACTGGTTTTATTATATTAAAGTACATCATTGGATACATCCTTTTAGTACTAGTCCACATGGACTGAAACAAGAGAACAACATAAGGTTTATTGTGTTTATCTCAACCAGTTTTTTGTGACATAGCCAATCTAAAAATTGGAGAGTCTACATCTATCCTATCCACATCCCCAATTCTCTTTGCTAGGATGGCTCCTCAATCCTCATGCACAACCATTGCTGCAAATGACCCAAGAAAGAGTCTCCTCTATGCTCCTTACATTGTGTACATAATTGAGGGGCTGGCCAAAAGACTTGCTAAGAGGTATCATTGTTCTAATGACTCTCATCTCCACTATCATCACCTTTCTTTTGATGCTCCAGTCAATTCACTTTTCTAACTTCTCGAAACTCTTATGCTTTTTCCATATTTAGTGTTGTTTACTTTGGCATCCGTGCATTTGACACCTTCATTGGGTCTTCTTCCTATGGTTTCTTCTACCAATGTGCCTTCTTCTATTGAGTCCTCCGTACTTGTAGAACTCTCATATGAGGTGCCTCTTGCTACTATTCTTCATTACCGACCACCTATAATGCATGTCGATGTGTCGTTCGAAGGTGATTATGTTGATGATCCATATCCATATTCTTCTAATGCCCCGTTTATCTTCTGGCGAGACACCTTTGTTATAAGAACCTATTCCTGAGCTACCTGGATGTGCCCTTAACTATTATCTGTTGATTTGGTCACTTGAGCACTTTGGCTTTGCTGGTTCCGTTTTCCCTAGCTGAGCTCTTATCATGGTGCCAATATTCATTTGGAATGGCAACACACAATGTGGAGGTGCTTGCTTCCCTTGAGCGCATTGACACATGGGATGTTGTTCCTCTTTTTTGATGTGTTCCTCCTACCATGAACAAGTGGGTCTATAAGGTTATGACCCGCCATATCTTGGGCATCGTAAGGCTTGTTTTATGGCTTGAAAATTTTTCACAAGAGTTTGGTTGCGAATATGATGTGGCTCACACCACCATGATTCATACTCTTCTTTCTATGGCCAGTGTATAGCCATTCTTTTGGCTATGGCGTTGATGTGAAAAAATGTTTTTTCTTAATGGTGAATTGTGTGAGGATGTTGACCTGCAACCACTAGGGTATTTTGTTTTGAAGGGCATGGTCATCATTTTGTCCCTCTTTATGGGCTTAAGGTAGCTTCTTGAATATTGTTTTAGCGCTTTGTTGATGCTAGTTTTTCCGCCAGCACTCGTGATCTTGTGGTTTTTACTCATAGTAGTCTTCTTGTCCTTTATGGTAATGAAGTAATCATCATCACCGATGACTATTATTATATTGCCCTTGTGTAGCATGCCTCAGTGTGAGCATTTTGTATGAAGGATTGTGGTTTCTTTTATTGTCAAGGGCTTGTACCTATCTTAGGAGAAATATACACGTGATATCATGATCGTGCTTCTCTCATTGACAAGTGCACTACCAATACCATCTTGAACCCCACTGATGGTGATCTTCCTCAATTCATGTGCTGTATTATCTTGTTGGGAATCTTGTCTATCTTGGCGTCACTTATGCTTACATTTCTTATCCAATGCATATTCAAAGTTTGTTTCTGCTCCTACTCTGATCTATAATACTCATCTTCTTCATGTTTTATTACATGCATGTTCGTAGGACTACTTTTTGCTGATGCTATCTAGGCATAGCTTCAAGCATACTATGATGCAATCTACGGTAGTGATTCCTTTAATCATCAATCTTTTTCTTCCTACATTCTTGGTGGTTCCATCATTGCATGGGAAATTAGAAATTAGAAAGTCGACAACAGTTTCTCTTTCCAGTGCTAAAGTCTAGTTGTCGGCTTGGGGGGGGGGGGGTGTGGTTAGAGTATATTGATTAGGATATTTTCCCATGGTAGTATGGCCTTTGGTGCATATTCAACACCCATGTACATGTATGTATTAGAGCCTAGAGCCCTCAGTGAATAGAGGTGCTATCCTTAATATTCATTTGCAATTGTTCAATGCAAATTAAATGTTTTTACTGAATTATAGGGATCTGCCAAATAACAATTTGTCTGGAGAAGCTGGTTCATTTTCATTATCCACTACCATCAGGTAAAGCTGAATTCGTCGATTTTTCAGCATTGAAGCTTCTGCTATTCACACTTGTCTATTTTTGCAGATCTGCGAATAACCCTAACTTATGTGGGCACAGTGCCACAGAACCTACTCCTGGTGCTAGCCCCTTTCCTCCACCTCCTCCAAAAAACTATACAGTTTCTGTGCAATCACTAGGTAATTTGTTCGGATCCTTGACTATTATGTTTATGTAAACCTTTGAGTGCAATACGATTTATCCTATGTTATGGGCCAGGGCCAGGAATGAAGGGCCCAACAGGTTAAACGTTTGCTTTTTTTCTCGAAGGAACAGGAGAGCTGCGTGGCGTTTCATTGATAAATAGAAAAAAAGGTCTGATTACAAAGCCGATTGCACGGCTGGGGTTAGTATTTTTGCATGAACGCGCCCGTTAAACATTCTATACAGCCCCTACAAGCCGACTGCCTATCCAGCTTGCTCTAGCAGCTCACGCAGGGCCTTCGCTCCCGCCAAAGTCCAGAGATGTGTCTGCTCGCTTGCCTCCTGGAGCACTATCGAGACCGACGGTGTCACTCCATCAAACACACACCGCTTTCTATGTTTCCACAGGGTCCACGCTAGGAGGATCACCAGGGAATTGAGGCCCTTTCGCACCGCCTTTGGAGCCTTTCATGTTTCCTTGTGCCACCATCTTTGGAAGGAGTCATCCTGTGGACCTGGTGCCATTGCTTGCAGGCCGAACTTGACGAGGGCAGCGAACAAACTGGTGGGAGAAGACGCAAGTTGAAAGGAGGTGCTCAATGTCTTCCTCCTCTTGGTCGGATAGCGGATAGTGTGGCTGGTGAGGCAATCCTCGACGTGCCAGCCTGTCCGCTGTCTAATATCTGTTAAACATTTGCTTGGGTATTGTTCATGTGTGTGGTACTAGTAACCGTCTGCACAGCTAGGTTAAAGCCGTCACGGCCATTAAGTTAGGAAGACTTTAGAGCCTATCTATCTTACTAGTTACTAACCGTCAAGTTGCAGCTTTGTCTTGATAGTGCATCAACACTTATTTTTCTTAAATTGTCCATGAAACATATTTGGATAGTGCATCTGTAAGATTGATTAGGCTACAAATAGTAGATTGATTATGGAGAATATGATGGTACACATATATAGGCAAGGAAGACCTAGGTTTATAGAAACAGAACCAATCAACGGTGATTCTTGCCTAATCAAGATCAATCTGTATATCCTAGCCATTTGGGTGCTAGGCCCAACAGGGGCACACAGGCCCAGCAAGAAGAACCTGGCGCAGGCATAGAGGCTTAAATTGGGTGGACCTTGGGTGCACCCAGTTCCTGTGCACTCCCATGGTGGATTGTTGACACATGTACATGTGACCAAATCCTACGTCTAGCAAAATCTGCAACACCTGAGTCCCTGCATGTTGTCCTTGGCTTTCTAAATTTAGCCTCCACGCATGCTGCCTGGTGTCCATGTGATCCTGTTCTGCCACGTGTCGATCATCTACCATGGGGGTGCACATGAATTGGGTGCACCCAAGGTCCACCCAATTTAATTCCCTCTATCTAATAGCATCAACGCCAATCTCAGTTGCTGCAGTGCTAGGAGAGGGCGGAAGCTGGAGCGCCACTGGGAGGTGGTAGATATGCTGCATGGGCAGCCGGATCCAGTGCTCCTGGGGGTGTGGGGTGGGGAGGGGGGCAGGCGCAGGGAGGATGGGAGGGTGCGCAGACGAGCAGCGCGTGAGGCCGATGTTCGGTGCACGTGGGAAAACTGAACAAATGACACAGAAGGGGCCTCTACTCCACTTGTGGGAGAAGGGGCTTGGGATGGATTTGACGGCCTCCCTTTTCTAGGGGCATGAGTAGGGGGCCTGGTGGAGTGAGTTTTTTGCCATTGGCCCTTAAAAGTAGAGTAGGAGCCCAGGAGATTCTCTAAGGGTTCCCCCCTTCCGCTAGCTTTCATGCCTCCACACTGCTAGCCCTTGTGTACTCAGACGTGGCTGTGGCCATCCATAGCTGTCTTTTCGGCCCTGTTTGGCACAGCTTCACTAACAACTTCATGAGCTATTTTTTTGCCAAACACCTTTTCTGAAAAACAGCTTGGGTGAATCTCCTTTTTTTCTGCTCTCACAAAGGAATGAGGTGGGATGAAGTTGAAAAAAGTAGCTTACACAAGTGGACCCCACTGCATGAGGAATCCAAATTTGCCCCTTTGCGGCGCATGCGCGGGGTGTGGCTAGGGTACGAGCGGTGAGGCCGATGGGGCTCAGCCGCTGGGCGTGAGCGGCGCGGCCGTCGTCGCCAGGGCAGGAGCGGGCGCGAGCAGCGTGGCCATTGGGGCTCAGCCACTGGGCGTGAGTGGCGCAGCAGTCATCATCGGGGCCACGCGCGGGCACAGCCGCCGAGCGTGAGCAGCACGGGCACCTAGGCTCGGCTGCTGGGCGCAAGCGGCGCAGCCACTGGGCTCGGCCGCTGGGCACGAGGGGCGCGGCTGTCGTCGCTGGGGCAGGGGGTGCGCGGCTATCGTCGCTAGGGCACGGGAGGGCGCAGCCACCGCGCAGGGACACGGACGAGCAAGTGCGGCCGCCGAGGCACGAGTGGCTCGGCTGCCAGAGCATGCGAGCGACCGTGTGGAGAAGAAGGCTATGGCGCGCGAGCTTGTTCGTGAAGAAGAACTGAAGAAGGCCGAGATGCGCTGCTCGCGCGTTACCTGTCAGAAGACGAGTGGAGGAAACAAACAAGAGATCCGTGACCGTGAGAAGGAGATGAGGAAAAAAAGAAGGAAAAAAAAGTATAGGGCATTATAGTCATTTTGCTCTATTGGTTTACCATATGCAGCTGTTTTGCCAAATGGATCTACAAAACAGCTTTAGCTTCACCGAGAAAGTTGTTCGTAGAGCTGAACCCCCCCCCCCCCCCCCCCCCAAAAAAAAAAAAAACGGTTTCACTAGTGAAGCTGAGCTGTCCTCTCCCCTGCTTCCGTCCTGCCAGCTGCCCTGGCGCGAAGATTATTATGGTGTGATTGAGTCTATGATGTTAACCTACTAATGTGGGATTATATAAGAAATACATGACCTGTAGCTCACTGGGACTATAAGAATCTTGTGTGAAGCTAGTAATTCAGTACCTACTTCCTCATCTTTTTTTCCTTCTATGAGTTTGGTGCTGATTTGTTACTTCATGCAGGAAGGTGTTCCTCTTGTATTGGAGCTGCTGCTGATGGAGTGGCTGCTGGTGCTGCCTTTCTGTTTGCTATTCCTGCAATATGTTTTGCATGGTGTCGACAACAAACCACAGAGGACCACAAACTACTTGTGGCAGCCGAGCTTGGCCAGCTTAAAAGATTTTCGTTAAAAGAACTACGAGTGGCAACAGATGGCTTCAGCAATAAGAACTTTCTTGGAAGTGGTGGATTTGGCAAAGTCTACAAAGGACGGCTGCCAGATGGAACTTTAATCGCTGTTAAGAGAATGAAGGAGGAGCGGACACCTCGTTCGGAACTACAGTTTCAAACAGAAGTTGAGCTTATTAGTATGGCTGCACACAGAAATCTATTGTGTCTTCTTGGATTCTGTATTACACACAGAAAGGGTGCTTGTATATCCATATATGGCTAATGGAAGTGTTGCATCACGTTTAAGAGGTACTCTATCTTGTTTACTCCAGTCATACAGCCTTTTCATTGCTGTTTCTATTCCAGCTTGTTCTACTTTCTTAACAACATTTCCAACTCCGAAATATTTATTGCTTTGGTTTATTTTCTGTAGAACGGCAACCGTCTGAACCCCCTTTAAATTGGCAAACGAGGACAAGGATTGCATTAGGTTCTGCTCGCGGTCTATCCTATTTACATGACCAGTGTGTTCAAAGGATTATCCATCGAGACGTCATTGCATCGAATATTTTATTAGATGAAGACTTTGAAGCAGTGGTGGGTGGCTTCAGTTTGGCCAAACCGATGGATCACATAGTTACCGATATAACTACTGCGGTTCGTGGAACAATCGGGCACATTGCACCTGAATATCTTTCAACAGGAAGATGCTCCGAGAAAACTGATGTGTACAGTTACGGAATTATGCTCTTGGAGCTCATTACAGGACAGCGTGCCTTTGATCTTGCTCACCCTGCCCATGATGAGGATGTCATGCTACTTGACTGGGTAATTTACTAATGCCATTTATTCAGTTCAAATTGCAATAAGGTCTTCATGTTCTTTTGTAGATTGATACAGTGATATTGCATTGGGGTTGGATGCTTAGGTTTTCTATACTATTATTAAAAAAAAGATCTGTTAATCACTTCATCCATAAGCAAATAGAGATTCAGACATTCAGTAGCGTCTAATGAAGAATATATTATTTCTGAACTGGAGCAGGGCTTAGCTAAACTAGCATATGGGTGTATATTCTATTTCTTTTTTCAATTCAATTGAACACCTTGATTTTGTGTGAGATTTTTCTTTTAGTCGTATCCTTGTGATAAAATGTCTGTTTTGGTTGGCATAACAGCGAGTATACGTGATTTGTGCAGGTCAAGGGACTACTAAAGGAGAAAAACCAGGTGAAGCTCATCGATCCAGATATACAGCAGAACTGCATACATGCCGAGGTAGAATCGCTGATCCAGATTGTGCTCCTTTGCACACAGCACTCCCCAATGGACAGACCTACGATGCGCGAGGTGGAGAGGATGCTCGAAGGTAAGGAGACTTGGCGAGAGATGGGAGAAGCGGCAGAAGCTAGTAGTAGTAAGTACAGCATGAGGTCGACCTGGGCCAGCACCAATTGGCGAAATAGCCATTTTGGCCCCTGAACTTTCGCGCAAGGCTCAAATTGGCCCCTGAACTATCAAAACGTCCACTTTAGTCCTTAATCTTCTGATTTACAACTCAATCTCGTTCATTCTCCATGATTGCTGGACACGTGGACAGCTGCACATGGAAAATGTCTAACCTGTCCTTCCCTAATTCCTTTACCTGGCGTGGACGGTCACGGCGTTTTCCTGTCCGTCTCTTTTCCTTCCTCTCGGCCTCGCCCTGTCTTTCTTTTCTCCATGGCGGCTGCACAGGTAGGTTAGGGTTTTGGCATGGGGAGGACAGCAGTGGGCGCACCCTTTTCTTGGTGGAGGCGCATCCCTTCTCTTGGTGGAGGCACGCCCATCGACCTTGGGCAGGCGGACTCCGGCTCATCTACAGCCACGAGGTAGGAAGAGGAGTGTGGAATTGCTGCAACAGGTGAGATGAAGTGGCACTTCACTAATTTTGCGATTGGATTTGATTTTCTTGTAGAATGTTTGAATTTGACCATATAGTTGATCTGTAGGGCTGCAAAACAATGTCTGAATTTGAGGTACTGGAAGTTCGATTTCATTTTAATGGGGACTTTGTTCTTGATGGGTTAAAGATGTTGTATTGCAATGGGGATTGTGGAGCGTCTCACATAGAGAAGGACAAGATATCTATCCCAGAACTTGAAGGACACCTGTTGGATCACACAACTTTTCCTAGATCTGTTAGAATGCATTGGTTGCCATATGGTGCTGAATTGAATAGTGGAATGAGGTTACTTGTAGATGGCAAGTCATGTTTGGACATGATTAATGAGTTGGGAACTGCTAGAGCTATAGATATATACATTGAATCAGTTGACATGGGTGGGAATGAAGAATCTGGAACACAGTATGCAGATGAGGATGTATTTGCCCTATTTCGAGATGAAAATATCATGGATTTGGATCATGTAGAACCTGTTGCTGAGGATCAAACTGTCCAAAATAGGGACAAATTTGTTTAGGGTGGTAACATGTTGTTGGAAGGTCCAACTCATGGTCAGGATGGTCTGAATGTAGAAGAAGAAGAAGAAGATTTAGAATCAGAGTGGTTGTGATGCTACAGGTTTCACAACTGATGAAGATGACGAAGTTAGGGAGATAAGACCCAACTATAAAGACTTTATGTCAGAAGTAAAGAAGAGAGGAGATATTCCATTAGACAACCCAATTGAGGTGGATGGCATACAAGGTGGAGATATTCCATTGGACAGTAATAATCATGTCTTAAAAGGTGGAGATGGTGTTGAATACTTTGATTCAGATGGTGATGCGTCATATGATGAGGACAGTGATGGTGTTTTCAAAAGAAGGAAGTGCAGGTTCCCAATATTTGACAGTTCTGCTGAAACTCCACAGTTTGCAGTTGACATGTGCTTTAGAGGAAAGGATGAATTGAAGGATGCTATAGAAAGGTATGCACTGAAGATGAAGATAAATATCAAATACAAGAGGAATGAGAAGAAAAGGATTAGGGCTGTTTGTAGGTGGAAAGGTTGTCCTTGGCTTCTATATGCTTCCCATAACTCAAGGACTGATTGGTTTCAGATTGTAACTTATAATCCCAACCATGCTTGTTGTCCTGAGCTTAAAAATAAAAGGTTGTCTACAAGTAGGATATGTGACAAATATGAGAGTACTATCAAGGCTAATCCATCTTGGAAGGCTAGAGCAATGAAGGAGACAGTACAAGAGGACATGGGAGTGGATGTGTTAATCACAATGATTAAGAGAGCAAAGGCATGTGTAATGAAGAAAATAATGGATACTCAGACTGGTGAGTACTCAAAGTTATTTGACTACGCTCTGGAGTTGCAGCGTAGTAATCCTAGAACTAGTGTGCATGTTGCCCTTGACCCAGAGGAAGAGGACCATGTGTTTCAGAGATTTTATGTATGTTTTGATACATGTAAAAAAGGATTCTTGGAAGGATGCAGGAGAGTAATTGGGCTTGATGGTTGTTTCCTGAAGGGGCCATTGAAAGGTGAGTTGTTATCAGCTATAGACAGGGATGCAAATAATCAAATTTACCCAATTGCATGGGCTGTTGTGGAATATGAGAATAAAGATTTATGGAATTGGTTTCTTGGGCATCTCCAGAAAGATATCAACATACTTGCTGGAGCAGCAGGCTGGGTGTTTATAACAGACCAACAGAAGGTAAATTTGTGTCCATTTAAATTCAGTCCATTTTAAATTAGTGATTTTAAATCATTTCTATCCATTTTGTGCAGGGCCTTCTAAGCATAGTATCTCTGTTTTTTCCATTGGCTGAGCATAGGATGTGTGCACGCCACATCTATGCCAACTGGAGAAAGAAACATAGGCTGCAAGAGTACCAAAAGAGGTTTTGGAAGATTGCAAAGGCACCTAATGAGCAATTGTTTAATCATTACAAGAATAAGCTTGCTGCAAAAACTCCACGGGGATGGCTGGATTTGGAGAAAACAGATCCTGTCCATTGGTCTCAAGCTTGGTTTAGACTTGGTTCAAATTGTGAATCAGTTGACAACAACATGAGTGAATCATTCAATAGCTGGATTATTGAATCAAGGTTCAAGCCTATCATTACTATGTTGGAGGACATCAGGATCCAAGAAAATAAGAGTAACAGTGAAAGGTGGACAATGGCTGTGTGTCCAAACATATTAGGAAATTCAACAAGATTAGGCATAGGACACAATACTGCCATGTCTTGTGGAATGGTGATGCTGGATTTGAAGTGAGAGAAAAAAGGGAGGTTCACAGTCGACTTGCAAAGCCAGACATGCTCATGTAGGTACTGGCAAGTCTCTGGCATCCCATGCCAACATGCTTGTGCTGCCCTATTCAAAATATCAGAAGAGCCTAACAATTACATAAATATGTGCTTCTCACTTGAGACATACAAGAAGACATACTAACATGTACTTCAGTCAGTGGAGCATGAGTCGGCTTGGTCTATTTCTCCAAATCCCAAACCATTGCCTCCTAGAGTTAAAAAGATGCCAGGCCGGCCAAAGAGAAATAGGAGAAGGGACCCTTCAGAACCAGTGAAATCAGGAACCAAGTCATCAAAAGTTGGTACTAAAATTAGATGTGGTCGCTGCAAAAATTATGGTCACAACTCGAGGACATGCTCCGAACAAATGGTGTTTACTTATTTTAATATTTCCCTCTTATTGCACTATATTCATTCCTTACTGTTTTGATGACACTAACCTAGTCTCTATTGCATAACAGCAAGAACATGCTGGGTCACATAATCCTCCTACTAATGCAATAAGTCAGTCAGTCCCATTGCCAATTCAACCTGCACGGTCCAATCAAACCAAAGGAAAATCTATAGCGACTTCATCAAGTCTGAGTAAGATGCCTGAGGGTTCATCATTTGTACAGGTTAGTCGTAAGAGATGTTTTCCTGCACAGTCCAATCAAATCAATGTTTTCCTAAATTGGCTTTGCTATTTTGCAGTCTGGTCATAAGAGGAGGTTGATATCTTTTGGAGAGAGTGCTCACAAATCTGCGAAGTCAAGTGCTCAAGCATCTGCAAGGGCATCAGCTGGAGGTAGTGCCTCTGTTGTTATTGAGACCAATGCTGGGACTGCTTGCTCATATGCAAAGGCAACAGTCAATGTACAAGGTGGACAAGCCTCTGCAAAAATTGAATCCACTTCACTTGGCCGTTGATCAGGAACCGGCCAAAGCAGCTCATCCCAGAAGAAAAAAACAACAAAGCTGGTGCATTCAAAGAACAAGATGACGTAGTTTCAGGTGCCTAGTTTGAAGGCATATATGCTTCTGGACATGAGAAATGACAGGCTTGAACAATTTGTTTCTGCATTCATTCATATTGTCTCAAACATTGGTTACACAATGAGCCATAGGCCACAAGCAATTACAATGCTGAAACAAATTAAGATTACAATGCACTCTCGTTGCTCCCACGGGCTCGTCGTCAGATCCGCACGACCGGAGGCACTCAATGCTGGATCTACATGGCCGGCAGGCTGATGGAGCGGAGGAGGCGAACTGGAGAGAAGCATCAGGAGGAAGAGAAGCAAGCGACCGGAAAGAGAAGGGCGCGTCCACGTGTGCGGAGCCGCGCTCGCGCATGTGCGGCATCGGAATGGGAGGTGGCGGCTGCTGCTTCTTCTGTGATGGAAGGGAGTTAGGGTTATGGAAGATAAGAATCTGCATATATATTTGATTGGGGTAGCGGGCCTTTAACGGGCCGGTAGTATTTTTCGGGCCGTGCCGTGCCGCCCGTCGTGCCTGGAGAGCGGCCCAGGTATGGCCCTATGCATCGGGCCATGCCGTGCTCATGCCGGGCCAAAATGCCGTGCTTCGGCTGCATGGACATCTTGACATGCGCTTTGCTATAGGACATAAAGGGGATCCGTGTCATGAGCTCAATGTCCCCGCGCCGCACCCATCCCGCAGTCCCTCCCCTCCCCGCCGACACTCGTCGACCACAGGCAGAGCCTCGAGCCCCTGACGCCGGCGAGCCCCAGCTGCGACGAACCATCACTGTCCATGGGCACGAGCACGATGCCCCCTTCGTTGGCATGCGCCGCCGGAGGGTCGAAGGTGGACAGGCGGTTCCGGGCCATGTACCTCAGAATCACGTCGTCCGCCATGAGCTGGAAGTAGACGTCATCCCCGGCGACCGCGCTGGGCTTCCGCATGACATTTGAATTGGAGGCCAGATATATGGAGGCGACCCAGGTAGCGGCCTCGGAGCAGTAGAGGCGCGCCCGCACGCCGGCGTCCTCTCGTGCGAAGTAGTCCATGCCGGCCAGGACGACGCGGAGCGGGCCGCCGTCGAGGCAGCAGTGGAGGTGGTCGCAGGCGCCGTGCGTGGCGTAGAACACCGCCGCGCTGTAGTACCCGGGGAGCACACCGGGGTCCGGCAGCGCATGGTGGTCGCCGGTGAAAGGGTCCCACACGACGAGGTTGACCCTTTCGGCGAACAGGCCAAGGAGCACGCGGCCGTGGTGGCAGTCCAGAGCCTCCCAGCAGATGCAGTCGAACGGCCTTCTGGGAACGGGGAGGTGGATGAGGTTGGGGAGAAGCGAGGGGCCGTGGCGCCGTGGAGGCCGATCGTGTTGTCGAGGAAGCTGAGCAGAGGGGCCGCTCTGTGGAACGCGCAGCGGAGGAAGGCCCCGCCTGTGAGGATGCGGCTCGTCTGGGGGCAGGCGGAGGAAGATCTCAGCGATGGCATCGTCGACGAGCTCCGGCGGCGCCGCCATGGCAGACGGGATGGGGAAGGGAAAGGCAGAGTTATGGTCCCACGTCAAAAAGTTGGAAAACAGCTGTGTTGCGAGTAGCACATATATCAAGGTTTTTTTTAAGGAAAATATATATCATGTTGAACTCTAAAAAATCGACACGAGCACAAAACGTCGCATGCACCCGCAGACCCAACGTCTCGTTGCTTACCCTACCGCTCGCTAAGCCCGCAAGTTTATTAAACGAAAATCACTCATCTTTATCCCTTCCACTTCGTCCTTCACTTGTCGTGCGCGCCGCCCGCCCGACCGACCCAAGCCCGGTGATGGTGGCGCTGGTGCTCGCACGTGCCGTTGATGCTGGATGCTAGTGGTGCTCACGCGACGCCACTCTCAGGCCGGCTCCCACCCCGACAGCCGGAATTGACCAGCACAGGCGCTCCCCTTCCACTATGTTGCAAATATATGTTTCAAGTGTTTCAGACGTTTCAGAGCTATCAGGTATGTTGCAATTGTTTCATATGGATGTTGCAAAAGTAGATCGGGGATGTTGCACATGTTACATGTCTTGCAAGTGTTTCAGAGACATGTTGCATGAGTTTGTTCAAAATGTTTCATCTGTTCTAGATGTATGTTGCAAGCGTTTTGATCTGAATGTTGCATATGTTTCAAACATATGTTGCAACAGTGTATATGTTCTAAATGTTTCATCTATTCCAGTCTTTCGTTGCAGCAAGTGTTTTTATGTTGCAAGTTGCAAGTGTTCTTGTCGGTGTTTTGAGAACTGACTAGTAAACTTAGCGTCGTGCTACTCAAGGGATTCGATGGCTAGCACTCAGGACATAGAGAATTTATACTAGTTTGGGACGAAGCCCTACGCCCAGTGCTAGAGACACGTGAGTACGTGTTCCTCAATGCAAAGTGCTCCAAACGGCTTACAACAGGGGGTATGCATGCTAGGGTTCTACAGACACAAAGGTTTCGAGGAAGGGAAAATCGATCCTTTGGAAGAAAGCTTGGCTCCCCTTATATGGCCACGGGGGCCAGGTTACATGCATAAGTGTAGGATTTTCCTAGCCCAAGTGGCCAGGAGCCCGAGGGAGGGAGAAGCAAGTTTGCTTGGTCGGCAAGCCTACCGGTCTTGTCAGCAAGTCGGGGTATGGTTGTCATGAGCTTGCTCCTTACGCCAAGGCATGGCGTACGGTGGTGGCACTCTTCCGGCCATGGCGGTGCAATGGGAGTGGTGGTTGTTCACCAACTCCCCTTCCCGGTATGGCTTGTTTGCCGTCGTAGTGGCTTCTGTCCTGGCATCCGTTTCTTCAGGGAGAAGTTGTGATGTCATTGTACAGGGAGAGTGGCCGTCTATTGTGGGCTGCCTGCTTCCCGGGTCGAGATCCCATTGCCTTGACCTTGCTATGTCAGGTCGGGGGCAAGGATCCAGTCAGAATCGGGGAGCTAGCTCCCGGTCGTGATCCCCATGCCGTAGTGATTGGGAACGTACAACCGTCCATTAGGCTGGACGGGATTTGGGCGGTGCTGAGCCATGCGGGGTGACGTTGTCGGGCCCTGGTATTGTCTTGTCTGTCAGCGGGGTACTGATCGAGGTAACACTTTGGCCCAGGCCCGGACGGTCAGAGGGGCTGTCGTCTTCTTGTACTTGGTGGAGTGTACGCACCACGAGGTGTGTGGTCGAAAGGTGGTAGAGGTTGAGGCGGTCCTGATATGGCTCAGGCGAGGGTGGTCGAGGCGGACCATGTTTAACTGGGCTATAGCCAGCTGGACTATCCTGAGCAAATCTTAAGGCCGAGCTTCGGGGTATCCAGTTTACATAACCCCAACAGTTCTATTTAGATGTTGCATATGTTTTCACACATATGTTGCAAGTGTATGTTCCAGATATTTCATCTATTTCAGACGTATGTTGCATTCAAGTGTTTCATGTTGCACGTGTTTCATGCTGTTCGGAGAGTCAGGTGGCGCGGGGGAGTGATGGTGGTATGGCACGGGCATCGTGGAATGGCGCGCGGGGGAGTGACGTGGCGCACAACGCGCTGGGGACCGTCGATCAGGGGCACGACGGGGCGAACAGATGGGGGTGGGGTGTGCGGATGGGGGTGGGTCGAATCGAGGCGAATGGAGTGGATTGTGAGCGAATTGTACGGACGCGACGACGGCGCGATGCACATGTCGGCAGGACAAATTAGCGGACGAGGGGCAAGCTGTGCAGCGCGCGCGGGAAACGGCCGTCCGACGGAATACTATCCCGTCAAATGTTCGGACGCCAACACGTCCCTAAAAATAGAGGGATATCTCGTAGTGGGCTTTTGGCCCAGACAAAAAGAGTGACGGCGTGAGATTCTTCACAAGCCCACATCGTCGCTTCTCCCAAAGTGAGCGTATCGCCGCCGAGCTTGGCTCTCTCCTTATTTCCTTTCTTCTCATCGTGTCTCTTTATTGCAACTTTATTATGCACTGAAATGTTTTGGATCACTTATTTAGTTCAATCTTTTTTCTTTTTGGCCACTGGCAGTGGATGATTGTTCTTTTTTTCTGAAGGATACTGTATGGGACTTTACGTTTCTTAGTTTGGGATGAACTTGTACTAAAGAATAACTACTCTTGCTCTCTACCAATTCTATCCTATTAGATAGTGTCATAAAAAAACCACCTGTGTTCTTTGTAATCGAGTGGCAGTAAAATATGCACGTAGCATCTAGTACGAGTAAAAAGAATCTAGATGACGTATAAAAATAAAGTTCCACAAGTCGTCACCCATCCAATTCCGAGTAAAAAGTGTGGTGCTAGAGGGAAAAAAAAGATGCTACAAATTCAACACGGCTGATGCTGCAGAAAGGCCTAATTCAATATGACAGACTTGCGTAGATATAAGACGCGCCTGACTAGCCTACAATCGGAGAGTCAAGGATTGTGACTGGCTCAAGCATGGGAGTACGTATTACCCGAGTTTTCTTTGATGCAATGGCATACCAATTGCCGTGTAACTTCAATTATGTGTACTCGTGCGTTTGCTTTGAAGTTTATTTATATATACTCCCTTTATCTCAAATTATAAGTTATTTTAACTTTTTTGTAAAGTTTATGTCAAGTTTGATCAAATTTATATAATAAAATAATAATATTTATGATACCAAATAAGTATAATTAGTTCTTCATTAATTATATTTTCATAATATACATATTTGATTTTATAAATCTTTATAATTCTCTCTTGAGATGCTTTGACTCTCTAAAAAAGTTGGAATGACTTATAATTTAAATCAGGGAATGTATAAGCATACTTCGTCCCATAACAATAGAATGTTTTTTTAGTCGTAGTGAAGGAAGAACAATCCTTTGAGTTTCCTTTGATCGATGTTTTCAGCACGTGTGTAAAGTGCTCAATCAGTGGGCTGCGCACTACTTGCACCTTCAACCTCAACCACGACTAGCCCGCCACGGGCCCACTGGTCAAGGGTGACCGGATTATATATTGAAAAAAGTCCACGTTACCTGCCTCAACTTTCTCGAAAGTCCGTTTTTCCTTCCTGAACTCCAAAATCAGGCAAAACATCTCCCTCAACTTTTAAAATCATTCATCTTACCTCCCTGGCTCTGTTATAAGCGGTTTTGAAAGCAGTTTTGTCTTTTTCTTTTTTATTTATTTCGGTCGAATCTTTAAAAAATCATAGTAAATTACAGAAAAAACATAAAATAGAAAATCTAATTTTGTTGAACTCCACATGAGTAGATCTACACAGTGAACATACAATATGGTATGCTTTAGTACAAAGTTTTTGCTGTGGCTTTAGATTTATGCTTTTCTCTAATTAAATTGAATAATTCATAGCTGCAGTTTCTATAGTCCAATTGTGGTGAAATTTTTATGGTGAGCTAATTATTATATGCTTAAACTGTAGTAAAAAATTTATACTCATTGGATCATGTATAATTTAGTTATAGATTTTATTTAGGTTTATGCTTGTTAAATATAAATAAATCTATAACTAAGCTATACATGATCCAATCAGTATGAAATTTTTACTACAGTTCAATCGTACAATAATTAGCCTACAATAAAAATTTCATCATAATTGGACCATAGAAACTATAGCTATGAATTATTCCAATTCATTTCAGAAAAGCACAGATCTAAAGCCACAGCAAAAACTTTATACTAAAGTATACCATATTATATGTTCATTATGTAGATCTACTCATGTGAAGTCCAACAAAATTAGATTTTCCATTTTATGATTTTTCTGTAATTTACTATAATTTTTCAAAGATTCAGCCGAAATAAATAAAAAAGAAAAAGATAAAACCACCTTCAAAATTGCTTATAACAGGGCCATGGAGGTAAGATGAACGTTTTTAAAAGTTGAGGGAGGTGTTTTGCCTGGTTTTAAAGTTCAAGGAGGAAAAACGGATTTTCACGAAAGTTAAGGGAGGTAATGTAGACTTTTTCCTTATATATTTCATTATGTGGGTCGATCGCAGCGACGAGGGCAAGGCCCAAGGCTGGGTGACGGATGTTTCCACGTCCAAGCGCGTGGCACTGGTCAGAAAAAAGAAAAGGAAGTAATTCTAAAAAAAAGAAAAAGAAAAAGTAAGTGCTAGCACCCGGACGCACGCGTCCGAAAGCCCGTGGCTGCTCTTGTTGTGTGCCGTGCGCCTCGGCCGCTCAGATTCCGCGATGCCCAAACGACTCGTCCTGCCAACACCGCGTGCCCAGAGCCCAGGACGTAGGGCCGTATGCGCCCCCTCCGTTGTTTCCCGGCGAGCTCGAACTGCTATGACGAGATGGAGGGAAGAGATGGGAGTGGAGGGAGAGGAGAGAAGAGGAGAGGGCGAGGCGCACCGCGCGAGGAAGCGTGGGTAGGAGCCGAAGCCCTGCGGCAGGCCGCTGTCCGCCAGCCACCGACACCATTGCAACGGTGCAATACCCGATCTACTTTTGAAACATTCAGATAAAATATTTGCAACATACAGCTAAAGATAGATGAAACACTTAAAGCATGTGTCTGAAATTGAAAAAAATCTGAAAACACTTGAAAAACCATTGCAAAACATATGCAACATCTAGCTAAAATGCTTGCAACATATGTGTGAAACATATGCAATCCAAATAACACACACTGGCAACGTACTTTTGAAGAAACAGATAAAACATTTTGGACAGACACTTACAACATACATGTATAGCCTATTAAAACATATGCAACATTCCAATCTATTTCTACAACGTATTAAAACATATACAACATTCGGATATATTTCTGCGACGTCCCGATCTACTTCTACGGCGTCATATTGCAACATTCGCTTGGTGAGCATCGAGGTCCGCCGAGAAAAACGTCCGGACGGTACGGACATGTGCTTCCCTGGAATTCCGAAAAGGAAAACAGCGTGCGTTGGCAATACATTCTCGTAGCTCTCTTCCTCTCTGTCATGCACAGAAAAAAAAAAACAGAAACGTGTCTCTCTCTACACGGAGACATCCGGTAAAGAACGAGCAGAGACAAATCAGCTGACATCATCTAAACGCATTACACATTTGAAAGCCTTTCAAACTGTTGAAAGTTTTTTCAAAACAAGCGTCCAAATTTAAGTCTAGTTTTACCACCGTGTGCTTCTTACAGCAGGATGTTTAACCTCACTTGAGCTTATTCAGGTGGCATTTTTTAGTTCTAGAATTAATATTCTAGGTTCACGAGAACATTTTTCTAGATTCTGAAGATATACATTCATAACTATTTGAGCAAACCATTTCAACTTAAATTTAAAATGTGCTAGCTTAACTAAAAAAACATTCTAGTTTGAGGACAAAAGTGCTCCAGCTTTACGAGAAAAATGTTCTGATCAACTTTACAAAAAGCATTCCAGCATTCACCTTATGGAATACTCTCTCCATTCCAAATTATACAATATTTGACATTTCTAGATGCATAGTTTTTGTTATGCACTTAGATATACACCCTATGTCTAGATACAAGTAAAATCAATGTATTTAGAAAAGCCAAAACACCTTATGATTTAGAAACAAGACAATATATAATAAATGTTCCAGCCTAATACTATTTTAGATTCAGTAGAAACTATCTATCTATTATATTAATACAACAGTGTTAAAAGGATCCGTTGCGTTCGATGAGAGCGTCTAAACATTTCCACATTAATTAGAAAAAAGAAAAGATCATGCATGGTTATATTTTATGATGATCTAACAGATTATATTAAACCAAAGAGCATACATAATACTACTAATAAATAGTAAATTTAGCATAATAAATTAAGGAAAAAGAGCAACCTGATTTTATACGAGTTTCGAAAGAAAAATACTGAAATAAAGAGTCCATGTAAAACATAATTAGTAAAGGAAAATTTTGTTTAAAGACTAAATAATTAGCGGTTTGATCACCAAATGAACTGGAAATAAAAATACCTAAATAATAGTCCACATAAATTATAATTAAATACATCAAAATTGAACATTGAAAATGAAAAAGTATTAGTTTGATTTAAACATGTTGGAAAACACGCATTACTACAAAGGCAGTGTTGGTATAAGAAAAGTTAAAAAGTCATCTCTTTCACTCTCAAGTGCCAAAACCGACTAATTGATCACATAGATCTAGATTATACTAGTCTAGATCTATCAAAACATATATATCTAAAGAAAATAAAAAAAATCCAGTACTGATTGAAGTATGGAAAGAGATGATGGCGTAGAAATTCAAATAGCATTATAACTCAAGTTTTTCATGTGGTAATAAAACATAATAAAACTATATGAAACATCTATGGGAGGGATAAACACATGCAAAATAGCTATCCAAGCTGGCCACCAATTTCTTGGCATGTCCATATAAAAAGCAATGAAGCACTTCAAATTCTCACATCGCTCCTTACCCCTTGTGTTCTAAGTCTCACCATCTCAAACTATCCTTTCGCTGTAGCCCTGAGATTGTCGATCCACTCTTTCACTATGTTCCAAGCAGGAAAGTTTTAGCACATCACAATCGATATTGATGAAGGGGAAACAATTAAATAGAATGTGTCATTACCGTGATTGTGGCTAAATTTGATGTCTTTCGTCATGGTGATCTGATGACCACAGAGAGGATAAGATGCTCAAAGTCGTCATCGAGATTATCATGTGTGAGAAGTTCACGAGCAACACAATGGAAATAATTTGGATTTTTTTCCTTTGTTATTAAAAGGTGGTCATAAGTGGAAAACAAACATGGTCATAGCATGGTTCACAACAATGCATTGGAGTGGCATAAGCAGCATGCCAGAGATCAGCGCAACTCACTAGTGTCAGCGATAGTTGCATAGTTTCTATTTTGTATGCTTGCGCTAATATTGATGTTGGTGAGATTACGAGGTCGGCTAGCAGCTACTTGAGGCAACCAATGGCCCCAGCAAGCATAAGCAGCACTCCGACAAATCTGGTAATGGTTTAGGTAAAAAAATGCAACTACGAATCTATAATTAAGGCACAAGATGAATCAAACCTGAAATTAATTACAAAATAGCTAAATAATTAGAAATTTTGTGAGATACTTGGACAGTGAATTTATCGAGCTCAACAAAGAACCGAAGGCTACCTGGATAGGCAGAAATTACACTGCCACAGGATAGGAGTGAAATAAAAAGGAAGAGGAGAAGTCTCTAAGCCAAGCTATATATAGACAATAGCTTTATGGAGTTCGCGTGCCGATAGACGCTGTTGTGGAGCATCGAGAGAAGACAATTATAGTTAAACAAATAAACAATCCTTTTTTTAAAATTGTTTTCAAGTAAAAAAAGAACTTAAAGATTACAATGACAAAAGCTTACGACACATGCTATTTCCATGGGTCGCATTGCTAGTTTATGGCATTGGAAGCCAAGGAACGAATAGGGAAATAAAAGATTGAAGAAAGGAACTAAAGAAAGAAAACTATAATGCTTGACCACGAGCGTCCGTCCCATCCGGACGTTGTGCGCCTCACTCCGCTGGACTACCTGTTAACTCAAAAAGTGGAGGCAAATGCATACCGTGTTTACTATCTGTCAGTGCTGCTCCATTGTCTAGATACAAGCACGGCCAGTGACTCGCGCGCATGGGCGCGCGCAAATCACTAGTTAATGAGAAGCAACCCTGGCAACACTGTAATTGTTTGTCTTCGATCTAAATGCTGAGGACAAGAAAATGTGATTGAAAAGCTTGAAAAATATTTTGGTTTAAAACTAGCATTAAAGTGAGTTTAAAAATATTTAATTTGTTTCTAAATTTTAAAAGATTGAACTACTTAATCTCAAATAAGTTTGGAAATTTACTTTTGATGGCTTTGAAACAAAAGAAAAGGTTCTCATTTCTCACTTACTCTCTTCCTCTGTTTTGGCCCACAGGAATAAGCCAGCCGAGTCCATCACCACAGGTAGGTCATTTC
Organism: Miscanthus floridulus; assembly: GCF_019320115.1. Taxonomy (NCBI): domain Eukaryota; kingdom Viridiplantae; phylum Streptophyta; class Magnoliopsida; order Poales; family Poaceae; genus Miscanthus; species Miscanthus floridulus. The sequence continues at coordinate 74,813,102 of NC_089593.1, forward strand.
CTATCTTTCTTCTACGTGGCCTCGAACCCAACAAGGCTAGCCCAGCCCTACCCCAGTTACCTCTTCCACTTGCGCGTTCTACCGCCAGGTAATGAAGTACGATGTAATTATGGGTTGTGCACTACTACAGGATGGCCTTGTTGTCCCGGACGGTAACGGCCTTTGGTCCCGGTTACCGTGCCGGGACAATGATCCCGGGACTAAAGGTGGAACCTTCAGTCCCGGGTCATCGAGCCGGGACTAAAGATGGACCTTTAGTCTCGGTTGGTGTTACCAACCGGGACTAAAGGCCCTCCAGCCGAGCAAACGTGGCCGTACCCTTTAGTCTCGGTTGGTAACCCCAACCAGGACTAAAGGTTCCTTTTCTTTTTCTTTTCTTTTTTTGTTTAATTTGTTTTCAGTTCAGTTACACATATTTGTTTAATATATAATATGTTTTTATGTACGTATTCTACGCTGCTAATATAAATACACGCACGCATATAATTACATCTAATTCTCATCTCGAGCATTATTATATTCGAATAAAGTATGAAACTATATATATTATAGATATATATGTATATATACAACACTTTCATAATCTTGTTCTCGAAAATAACGATATCAATAAACATTTAATATACATCATTTATTCCTTAGGATCAAAGTAGAACTCGCCGTTGGGATTTAGCATTTTTTCTAGAAGAAATCCTGCTATTGACTCTTGAACTGCTTTCAGATGGTCTTTTTGCATGACCCTTTGTTTCAACCATTCGGTCTTATATTTGAAATAAAAGGAAAAGTATTAATACATATATATATATATTCATTTAAAAATAAATAAAAAAATTGATATATACGTACTCTGAGGACATCTTCAGGAGTTCTTCTTATGTGCGTAGTGATAAATTCACAAACGTAGTATCCACACAAGTTATTACCTGGTTGCTGCCGCAAACACCACTGTATGAGAAGAAGATTATTCTCATCATCTCACACGTAAATTGAAGTACGATATAGTAATTAAACACGTGGGGAAGTATATATAGTATAACTTACTGGTATTTCAACTACATTAAGTGGTGCCTTGCAATCCTTGTGGTGTTGCCGAATAAACTCTTTCCAAACCCTGTGCGATCAATAATGTACGATCGTTAATAAATTATGGCAAAGTCTATTCAATAATAGTTGTGCGCGAGAGATCAAAATTACCCCTGGATAATGTCTATCATATCTTAGTATAGTGCCCGCTCTTTTCTCAACGAGTCCAAGATTACTAACCGACTTGAGTTTAACTCAATGACAATGAGTATCCAGTGAAACCTGCATTGGTTTATACACACACGTACATGCATATAAGTTGTATTGATATTACATAAAATGTGTAGACTACATTATTATTAACACTTACTCAAAGTTGTACGAGAAAAGTATTGTTGTCTTGTCATGCTGCTTCACGAAGAACCTCATGATATTCTTCTGTGCTTCAGATACCCACTACTCCTTGACAATAATATCGATTTTGAATACGATATAAGGATCAATGAAGCCAACACTGGTGTCTTGTATTCTTTGGAACTCTGACATCTGGAATCTGTATATAAATATAAGTTACATGTGAGGATAATTATATACACGTACGCATGGAAGTGAGTTTATTAAATAAAAGTAAGAATCACTTACAAACAAAAGCAGCTAATGATTGATTTGTCCAGAGCGTCCATGTGGTATAGTTGATGCAATTCTTCGAAACTAATATGTAAGATGTCATCGCCACGGAAGTACTGATGGTCTCTAAATCTGATAAAGATTCACTCCTCACCCCTGCCACACGCCTGCATGTACCACTTATTGAGCAAGTACATTTGCGTACCCAATCCATTCAGAGCCGTAGGATTGTACAGACTTTTGCCAAATTTATAAGTCTTCCAGGTATCAACTTCCAGGTTCTAGATTGGAGCTTTGCCCGTCAATTGATCCAAGGTTAAACCAGTTAGTTCAAAAAAAGCATTAAGGTCTTGAACCGACACTTCTCTAGAGTTGTTTGGTCGATAGACTTCTATGTTGGAACCATATTCATTAGCAACAACAAGATTTTGCATTGGTTGCTTCTGTTGTCCGAGTTGTGGGACATCCTTCCCTGATGCTCTTTTCCTTTTCTTATCTTCATCATGTGACTTCACAAGGGAGCGGTCATAGTCTGATAGTGGCGGAGGCTTACGAAGTTTAAGCATCTTTTTCTTGTGAGCTTCGACCTTCTGCCTCAGCAGATCTCGTGGTATGTAAAAGTACGGCTTCTCATTAAGCTTTGCTTATCTCCGCTTTTCGATATCTATAAAAAAATCTTTCACTTTTTTGTCTTCTTTGGCTGCTATTTGCTCATCAGTCTTTTTAGGAAGTATTTCTTGAGAAATAACTCTTTTTTTCAGGGTCTTCTTTGCCACCGGGACCTTAGACGTCTCTGTAGTGCGTCGCTGTGGAGGGGGTGGGGGCGGTGTTGGAGACCGGCGTGGAGGCGATGAGGCCGGTATTGGAGATCGGCGTGGAGGCGTTGGAGATCATTGTGGAGGCGGTGGGGCTAGTGTAGGAGTTGGAGATCGTTGTGGAGGCGATGGGGCCGGTGTAGGAGTTGGAGATCGCCGAGGGGATGAAGTCGTCTCGCCCCCCGCGACGCTGTGATGAGATGGGGAATGAATGATTAGGCTAGGCTGGGGGGAGACCCTTCTACAAAAACAAGTTGTGAGTCAATTATTTTTTAAGCCAATAGAAAATTAATGGAAAATAATATTTCATTCACTTTCATTCGTACCTAGGGTGAGGTAGGGGAAGCGGTGGCGCCCCAGGAATGATGATGAAGCATTTGCGCCATTGAATAAATGTCTTCTCTGCTTCTCCTAGTGTCTTCTCCCCATCACCGTCTTCAATGTCAAGAGGAACATTGTTGTAACCTTTGAGCACTCTATCGACCGAGACGCTAGCATATCTAGATTGAATAACTGACCCATGGATTCTTGGTGTCTTCGTTCGGTCTATTGGAGATACAACCTCGACAGCCACCATGATTGATGCATTATTACCATCTGGAATGTGCAGCTCACATGTTGTTAGAGGCTCGGTAATGTCATCAACAGGGAAGCGCAACCCAGCGTCATCTTGAATAACTGGCAACTCCATGGAAGCACAACTGCTTTTCATCTGACCAACGGGGCTAATGGTGACTTCCGGCGTTGATTGCGATTGCATTTGACTCATTGCTAGCAGCACTTGCCTCTTGATCTCCTCCTGCATTCTTGCCTCAAGAGATTTTTCTCGTTCATGTGATTCAAGCAATGCTTGTCGTGACTCATTAACAAATTGCTCCAATACATGGATTCGGTCTGCCTCCCCATCCTTCTTTCTCTGGCAGCTTCTGTAGGTATCCTTGTCTGTTGGGAATGCTTGTAGCCACGGAACAGCCCCATAGCCTCTTGTTCGACCACCGTGTTCGGGATTCTCTAGGGCATATGTCAATTCATCCTTCTCTCTGTTGGGCTTGAAAACACCACTATCAACTTCTTCCCTAGCACGAGCTAGTCTCTGTGTTGCTCTCAATTTTTTGGCTAAAAATTAGCTTGCCAGTGTCTGGGTCTAGGCTTCCCCCATGAGCGTAGAACCAATTCTTTGTGCGTTGAGGCCAGTTCTTCTCTATTATTTCAGGTATGATTCCCTTGGTAGTAATCTCTGCTTCTAGGTTCTGCCACTTGGGAATAGCACTCCTATAACCACCTAATCCCATGCGATGATGGTATTGCTTCTGTCGAGCATTCTACCGATTCCTCATTACACGTTCCTCACTCTCTTAAGATGTCTTGTATTCTACGAAGGCATCCCAATGGGACTCCAACTTGACAAACGCCTTAGCATTGAAATCCGGCGTATCATTCTTCAAGATAAACTTTTTATACAATGTCTTCTTCCAACTCTAGAACAATGTTGCCATCTTCTTCATTGTCCAATCCCTCACTAGCTCCTTCAAAGTATCATCTGCTTGTAATGTGAAATGCTGAGTGATATCTCTCTAAGCTAGGTTCTTGTCACGATCAGATACAAAACTAACATTAGGAGCGGATATCTTCTGCTTCCATTTACGAGCACTAACTGGGATCCTATCCCTTACAATAAACCCACATTGATTGACATATGTCTGAGCATGTGGTCCCAATGGTTTGCTGGTATCGGTGTCGAATTCTGATATTATGAACCGGCCCTCTAATGGCTTTTTTGGCCCTCGGACTTTCCTACTCTTGCCGGTGGTTGATGTAGATCCAGAGACCGGCGACATGAGTAGAAATACAACAATTAACAATAAATATACGTACGCATGCATCTATAAGAGATGATAGATAATCGAATATACCTCGCCAGTATTTTCTTACGCGATAATTTGTTGATCTTCAACCACCGGGATATTTAGGATATCCTCATAATCAGCAAAGTACTGACTCGTGTCATCTACATCCGCATTGGTGCCGGCGTTGATAATATCCGCCATTATGTCATCATTCAAGTTATCATCAGGAGCAGCCATTTGTATCTTCAAGATAACACATAGATAGAATTACTATGGCACATAACATAAATACATGTGATAACACATATAGAATTACTAAATCCAATTAAATATAATAACACATAATATTTCATAAGGATAAACAATAATAAGGTATAGGCTTTGGAATCGAATCAAAAACACTTTGGATCCAAAAACATGGAAATAAGTACATGTATATATACACATAGAATGATACAATTTTCTCTATCTCTCTCAACACATAGAAATAAGTGCATATGTATATATCTCTAGATATGCATGTGATAACACATAGAATGTCTCTCTAGATACAATTTTCTCTCTCTCTCAACACATGGAAATAATTAAGTACATGTATATATACACATAGAAATAATTAAGTACATATATATGTATACATATAGAATCTCTCTCTAGATACATGTGATATAGATAGAATTACTAATAAAATATCCAAGTGATATATAGATAGAATTACTAAAATAAAATATGCATGTGATATAGAGATAGAATTACTAATAAAATATGCATGTGTCAATTATTAAAACAAAATTAAATCTAACATATATATAGAGAGATAGAATATAATTACTAAATCCAATTAAATAAAATAACACACATATATCTAGATAGAATTAATTACTAAATCTAATTAAACCTAACATATATACATAGATAGAATTACTAAATCAAAATTAAATCTAACACATATATATAGAGAGATAGAATAATAATTACTAAATATATCAAAAACTATAATAAAAAACTATCTAAAAAAACTATCTAAATAAAGTACTAATTAAATTTTAATACATTTAAATCTAATTAACATATATAAAAACTATCTAAAAACTAACTAAAAAAACTATCTAAAAAACTATCTAAAAAAAGTATCTAAAAAAATATGGCCGAGCTATAGCTAGCAGGCGGGTGGATGGCGGGCGTGCTGGCCGGCCACGGGGCCGAGCTGAGCCGCGCGAGGACGACGTACGGCGGAGACGAGCTCGACGGCCGCCGAGCGGGGCTCGACGACGAGGCCGGGCGGGGGTAGACGACGTACGACGGCGGCGCGGCAGAGCTCGACGCGGCCGGGCGCGGCAGAGACGAGATCGACGTTGTAGATCGAAAAGTAGAAGATGAACAGAGGAACCGTTCAATATATATAGGCCGAGACCTTTTAGTCCGGCTGGTAACACCAACCGGGACTAAAGATCCTTTAGTCCCGGCTGGTAAGCCGAACCGGGACTAAAGGTCCAACCCTTTAGTCCTGGTTGGTGTTACCAGTCGGGACTAAAGGTATTTTTGGGCGGGCAATTCCGCCCACCCTTTAGTTCCGGTTCCTGGCCTGGGCTGGGACTGAAGGCCTAAAAATTTTGGCAGCCCACCAGAGTAATTGGAAAGGCCCAGGATTTTGATTTTGTTCTTCTTGTTTAATACTAATTAATTCTATATCAACTTCAATACTTTGCAATATTTATTTTAAAAAATACTATTGATTAACTAATTATTTATTATAAATAAGAAAATTTTGTAACCTAAAGTTTTTAATTTCTTTTATGAATATAGAATATAAATGTTACTAATACTAAGTATTTTGTTAATGCAAAAATATATTTGTAACTTAAAATTAATAAAACTAATATTATTCGGATGGAAATTTATTATCACATTATTGTAATGTCAATGTTTCAATTTTTTCTCGGTTTTTTGACCAAAATGATAGGATTGTAGATCTTGATGAGTTGAACAAACTTAATATTCAAAACTTTTCAATTTGAGACAATCTAGGGTTCCGAAAACTAGTTTGTAGGCGTCGAAATTTAAAAATCATAAATTTGAACCATCTAAACTTTCTCAAATGGAAAGTTGACCAAAACAACAATTGTATATCTTGATGAGCTGAACAAACTTGGTATTCAAAACTTTTCAATTTGAGACAATCTAGGGTTCCGAAAAATAGTTTATAGGCGTCGAAATTTAAAAATCACAAATTTGAACCGTCCAAACTATCTCAAATGGAAAGTTGACCAAAACAACAATTGTAGACCGTGATGATTTTAACAAACTTGGCATTCAAAACTTTTCAATTTGAAGTCATTTAGAGTTCATAATACTAGAGTCAAAGTGTTGTTTTTTCATTTGACCAAATTTGACTTGGTCAAACTTGCTCAAATGAGACACTAAATGACCTCAGATGAAAAAACTCTGAATACCAAGTTTAATCATCTCAGCAAGATCTACAATTGTTACATAGCTCATTTTCCAATTTGAGAAAGTTTTATCAAACACTAGTCATAAATTCTTGAATCTCATGTAGACTTTCTAAAACTATGTCACAACAGTGCATCGTTGCATCATGCGGGCACAACAGTGAATTTCTTCTTGATGTATGACCCTTGGTTATGATCTTGTCGTAACCATGGAGTGTCTTCATCATTTAACAAGATGCTTGGATCTTTCTTCACTATGAAGGGTGTAATTCGGACATTTCTTTCATAATCTTCTGACATGTCTGACTTGTCTTCAATTCCCACTATATTTATTTTCCCAGAAAGAACTATGTGGCGCTTTGGCTCATTGATCATTAAGTTGATGTCTTCGTTTTTTTCTCTCTTTGATTTTGTAGACATGTCTTTCACATAGAACATCTGACTCACATCGGCAGCAAGGACGAATGGTTCGTCTTTGTACCCAATATTGTTGAGGTCCACTGTTGTCATTCTATACTCTTTGTCGACTGTTACCCCTCCTCCGGTCAGCTTCACCCATTAGCACCGGAACAAAGGGACTTTAAAATTAGGTGCGTAGTCTAGTTCCCATATATCTTCTATGCGGCCATAATATATTTGTATATTCCCATTTGGATCTATGCCATCTATGCGAACACCACTATTTTGATTGGTGCTCCTTTTATCTTGGGCAACTGTGTAAAATGTATTCTCATTTATCTTGTACCCTTGGTACGTGAGGATATGCCACGATGGTTGCCTAGCCAACAAATACAGTTGCTCATCAATATTGTTATCGCCCTGACATTCTTTTCGCAACCAACCACTAAAACTCTCCATGTGCTAACGCCTAATCCAAGCTTCAGTCTTCCCTGAAAACTTGGATCGTAAGAACTCCTTATGTATCTCGGTGTACGAATGCACCAATGACGAGTTCTGAAGAACTGTGTAGTGTGCTTTATTGAAATAATCGTGTTCCATGCCAATATATGTTTTCTTCCCTAAAGTTCCTTTACCACTAAGTCTCCCCTCATATCGCGATTTAGGAACGCCAATCGGGGCAAGGTCAGGAATAAAGTCAACACAAAACTCAATGATCTCCTCTGTTCCATAGCCCTGGGCGATGGTTCCTTCAGGCTTAGAACATACTTTCACATATTTCTTCAAGACTCTCATAAACCTCTTGAAGGGGAACATGTTATGTAAGAACACAGGTCCAAGAATACTAATCTCCTTCACCAAATGAACTAGGAGGTGTGTCATGATATTAAAGAAGGAGGGAGAGAACACCAACTCAAAGCTGACAAGACATTGAACCACATCATTCTGTAGAGTAGCTAGTTCCACTGGATTGATTGCCTTCTGAGAAATTGCATTGAGAAATGCACATAGCTTCACGGTGGCTAGACATACATGTGAAGGTAGAATTCTTCTTAAAGCAACTAGAAGCAATTGCGTCATAAGCACGTGGCAGTCGTGGGACTTTAAGTTTAGGAATTTCTTCTCTGGCACATTTATTATACCCTTTATATTGGAGGAGAATCCCGATGGGACCTTGATGCTGCTTAGACATTCGAACATACTGTCCCTCTCTTCTTTGCTAAGCGTGTAGCTAGCAGGACTTAAGTAATGACGTCTATCATTTGTCTTCTCTGGATAAAGATTGTCTCGTTCTTTCATGCCCTGCAAGTCTTGGCGTGCTTCAAGTGAATCCTTTGGCTTCTCGTACACACCCATGAATCCTAACAGGTTCATACAAAGATTCTTTGTCGGGTGCATCACGTCGATTGTGTTGCGGACCTCTAGGACTTACCAATAGGGTAGCTCCCAAAAGATGGACTTCTTCTTCCCCATGGGGGCGTGTCCCTTAGCATCTTTGGGAACAGATTTGCTGCCTTGTCCCTTTCCAAATACTACTTTCACATCCTTGACCATTGCGAGTACATCTTCCCCGGTTCGGTTATGAGGCTTCTTCCGATGGTCTGGCTTACCTTTAAAATGCTTACCTTTCTTTCTTACTTGGTGATTCAAAGGAAGGAATCGACGATGGCCAAGGTACATGACCTTTCGACATATTTTCAAATATATATTGTCAAGGTCATCAAAATAATGTGTGCAAGCATTATACCCTTTGTTTGTCTGACCTAAAAGATTACTTAAAGCAGGCCAATCATTGATTGTTACGAACAACATTGCTCGTAGGTCAAAGTGTTCTTGTTTATACTCATCCTAGACACGTACACCTAGTTTGTTCCATAAAACTAGAAGTTCTTCAACTAATGGCTTCAGATAGACATCAATGTCGTTGCCAGGTTGCCTCAAACCTTGGATGATGATCGGCATCATAATGAACTTCCGCTTCATGCATAACCATGGAGGAAGGTTGTAGATACATAGAGTAACTGGCCAAGTGCTATGACTAGTGCTCTGCTCCCCAAAAGGATTCATACCATCTGTACTTAAGGCGAACCTTAAGTTTCTAGCCTCATTTGCAAACTCTGGAAATTCCCTATCTATCGCTCTCCACTGGGACCCATCAGCTGGGTGTCTCAGCATATTGTCTACCTTACGGTCTTCTTTATGCCACCGCAACAACTTTGCATGGTCTTTATTTCTAAACAAACGTTTTAAGCGTGGTATTATAGGAGCATACCATATAACCTTGGCAGGGATTTTCTTTCTAGGACATTGTTCACCTTCGACGTCACCAGGATCATCACGCCTGATCTTATACCGCGCTGCTTTACATACCGGGTATTCATCCAAATTCTCATATTCATTGCCATGGTAGAGGATGCAGTCATTAGGACATGCATGTATCTTCTAGATTTTTAATCCCAAAGGGCAGACAACCTTTTTTGCTTCGTACGTAGTGGTGGACAATTCATTTGACTTCGGAAGCATCTTCTTTATGAGGTTCAATAAATTCCCAAATGCCTTGTCGGATACACCATTTTTTGCTTTCCACTGTAGCAATTCCAGTGTTGTACCCAACTTTTTTTACCCCTCTTCGGCCATCGGGTATAGCAACTTCCTATGATCCTCAAGCATGCGCTCGAACTTAACTTTCTCTTTTTCACTTTCGCATTCTTGTTGTGCATCACGAATGGCATCGCCAAGAGCATCACCGAGATCATCTTCTGTCGCTACCTCTTCTTCATCTCCCCCATTGTAGTATCATCAAAGGCACCATACTGAGCAATAATGTCATCAATGTCTAAATCTTCTCCTTCACCTTCTTCCATCATGACCCCGCTTTCTCCATGCTTAGTCCAACATATATAGTTTGACATGAAATCTGACTTAAGCAAATGTGAATGAAGACTCATTGAGCTTGAATATTCTTTTAAATTCTTACATATGGCACATGGACAGCATATGAAACCATCCCGCTTATTTGCCTCGGCCACACCTAAGAAATAGTGCACGCCCTCAATAAAGTCTTGGGAGCGACAATCGGCATTGTACATCCAATGGCGTGACATAATCTGCATTACACGACAAATTATGAAAACCTTGAACATAATTATGTATTTTATTACACAACATAGATGACACGCACATGGTTGATTAATTAACTAAGCCTGGCTACAACATAAGCAATCCCAACTATCACTAAACAAACTAAAACTACAATGCACTTCAGTAATATAATTATTTCGTGACCGTACGTAACTAAAACAGACAAATCATTCGTCTGTTGAATATCAATAAGCTTCTCCTGCTGGCTCACTACCTCATCATCAGCAGCTGCTACCTCAAGCGCACCCGAATTCTGCACGTATGTAGCATAATCTTCCTCCTAGTACCAACCATCGCATCCATTGCCCTCCCACTGAAATTAAAGTCAAAAAATATTTAGTCAAAATATTCAAGAAAAGCAGGTCAATTAGCCATAATAATCAAATGCGTAAGAAACTCACATCGTGATCCGGGCACTTGTAGAAAACACGACCCTTGTTGGGTCTCTGTCTTTTGACTCGGTACTCCATCACAATCTTCTGCTTACACTTGCCGTAGATAATGAGAGGGAGTTCTGGCCTCAGTCGTTTCGCAACCGAACGAGAGGCTGAGGATCCGGTACCAGTTGTCATCTACTTTCTATACTTATTTTTGCAAACTAGTGTAAATTTCATATTTTTTAAAATAATATATTTAAACAAAACTAAAATTATTTATTTATCTAACTAAACCATGAAATATGTACTATGTATAATAGTAAAATACCAAACTATCAAGTGATTTTACTATTGTAAATCATCATGTGATTTTGAGCTAAAAATGACATAGAAATCACATAGCTCAAAAACATGTTTCAATAACTAACCATCCGTACTAGTTGACCTTGCTTACGTGATCATCTCGACGAGCATTTCTCCACCGGACGATACCGTACTTGGCCAAGGAAGAGCTCCGATTCTACGAGGAAGGGAACACGGTCTTCCACGACCGTTGCCGCTCTCCCTCGTAAAATCAAAGCTCCTCCTTGACGTCCGTTACCGCTCGGCAGAGAACATGCCCGCCGAGATGAACACGGTCTGCAAGTTCAACTAGTACGGATTTTATATAATTTTCTAACTATTTTCTAAGTTTTTCATTTCATAGAAAATTTAATTCTAAAAAATAAAAGGCATGATTTCTAAGTATTTTATTTCATGAAAAAAATAATTCTAAGTGACCTGCTCGATATCGGCGAGTTCGCGGGCGTTTAGGTTGCCAAGGATAGTAACATTTGTAGATGACATTTGTATGTCTGAAGTTATTAAATATACATCAAATTATATCTCAAAAACATGTTTCAATAAATAACCATCCGTACTAGTTGACCTTCCTTACGTGATCATCTCGGCGAGCATTTCTCCACCGGACGACACCGTACTTGGCCAAGGAAGAGCTCCGATTCTACGAGGAAGGGAACACGGTCTTCCACGACCGTTGCCGCTCTCCCTCGTAAAATCAAAGCTCCTCCTTGATGTCCGTTACCGCTCGGCAGAGAACATGCCCGCCGAGCTGAACACGGTCCGCAAGTTCAACTAGTACGGATTTTCTACAATTTTCTAACAATTTTCTAAGTTTTTTATTTCATGGAAAAATTAATTCTAAGATCACGTATGCCGCCGGGGACGAGGATGGCGCGTGCTCCAGCGAGGACGAGCGACGCGTGATTTTGATGAACTAATTTAACTTTTGTTTATCCAAACATATATGCAAATCATCATGTGATTTTGAGCTAAAAATGACATATAAAATCATAATAAAGTCCAACATATAAAGTTACACATGCATCTACATCGCAAAATGCGATAAGCTAATGATAAAACATAAGAGGATTAAGTTTGTTACCTCCAAAATCGAAGAGCAACATCAATGGAGGGGGAGAGAGCAAGAACAACAGCAAGCTGAAGAACAAAGACAGTGAGTTTGAATGGAATGGCTCGGGCTCGGGGAGGAAGAAATGAGCTGGTCTATAGACCGGGATAATTAGTCCCGGTTAGGGGGCCAAACCGGGACTAAAGATTAATCTTTATTCCCGGGGCATCACCCAAACCAGGACTAAAAGCTTTAGTCCCGGCTGGTATTACCAACCAGGACAAAAGGTAAACCTTTAGTCCCGGTTGGTAATACCAGTCAGGACTAAAGATCCCTGCCCCGCGGACGACCGTTGGGCAGGAACCTTTAGTCCCGGGGGTAAAAAAAAATGCCGAGGCTAATGCTAAATTAAAACATCGTTCTAAAGTCTGTTCTCTAGTAGTGATTGTACGAACCAGACGGCCGACGCACAGCTGGCCCAACCTTCTTCCAAGCCAGCTTTAGGCAAGAGGACACATGAAGAGATGGGCGTCGATTTCGTACGCGAAGAGGAGTCACCTGAGCGAACGAGTCGCGAGAAAAAGACCCGCAAGGATGATAAGCGTTGAGGGCAAGACCTCAAAGGATGATCAGAGCTACACCCTGGCGGACCCTGGCAGTGCTCCCCTCAAGCTTCTCCCGAGAACACTAAACCTGTGCCGCTATCTGATGCTGCGCAGAAGGTACGTCCAACCTTCGTTTAATTTTTTTCTGCGCAGCATCAGAGATGTACCTTCTGCGCAGCATCAGATAGCTTCGCAGGTTTAATGTTCTCAGAAGAAGCTTGATAATGATCTGGCTTGAGGGGGGGCGCCAGGGTGTAGCTCTAATCATCCTTTGAGGTCTTGACCTCAACGCTTTTATCATGCTTGCGGGTCTTTTTCTCGGTACTCGTTCGCTCGGGTGACTCCTCTTCGTGTACGAAATCGACGCCCGTCTCCTCGTGTGTCCTCTTGCCTAAAGCTGGCTTGGAAGAAGGTTGGCCAAGCACATCTGGTTCATACAGTCACATGTGCTCTTGCGGAGTCTCCGCTTCGGGTGTGGCTCTGGCTTGGGGAGTTAGAGTCGTTATCGCTTAGAACCATCTTGCGATGGTGTCTATATATCGTTGTTGTTGTGAGACCTGCGTTACTCGATCTTGTGTCGTGGGGTCTGGACTCGCTGTTACGGTCGACGCGGGGCTTGGAGTCGTCTTGTGCGAAGCTTCTTCACCGTCATGGTCTTCGCGTGGCTTACGTTATCCTTAGCCTTGGATGCTCCTTGCGCTGAAGATCTTGATTTCCACGGTTGCCACGGGTCTTGGCACCGTCCTGGCGGGGAACGTTCTGACCATCATGGTCGCCGCGAGGCTGCGATGCTTCCTATTCAGATGCTCACCGCGAGCCTTGGGTTCATCCTTGCGTGATGAATCTTCTTCACGCTCACCGCGAGGTCGCTGAGAGCGGCGTTGCCGATCAGACCACTCTCCTATGCGGCCGTCGCCACCGTGACCCAACGTGAGCTAGGTCGCCGGTACTCACCAATTTCCTTGGACGGCGCGGGTGAGGAACGACAAGCAAACAAGATCGTGATTATGGAAAGTACGGCATTATGTAGGTATATATGGTACTCCTGATGAGGCTATGCTTTTGCGATCCGGTAAGTTATGAAAGTCCATGACAGATACGGCAGCAATTTCTTTGTTGCGCCCAGATATCTGATTTGTTTCTTCACCAAGCTGAGTCCGGACTCGCTACGCGTCATCCAGACTCGCCTTAGTGGGGGGCATTTGTTTGAAGGATTTTTGGTCATTTAAAACATCTCATAGACATGCATGTATATGAATTTATTACATGTGTGTTGATTATTATAAGATGAAAATAATAGTGTGGCCTTGAGTACGTTGTTTGCGTGAAAATTCATGCGTCATGCATGAAGTCACGTACGTAGCAGTTTGGAGAGTCCAGAGATATGGTGCCGGCACTGGACGGCCACCGTCTAAAACTGTATCCTTCTGGATATGCTGGCGTATTTTCCGGGATACCTACGGTGCGGCGCGAAGTCGAGTATGCAGTTTAAAGTCTGGCCACACGATGGCCGCACTACTACCGCTACACCGAAGGAGCACAAGGCTACACCAAACGATGCTGCCACACCACAAGAGGCTGAGTCTGGACGCCATCGACGACAATGGCTCCGCACGTACACCAACACTACACGCCGATTGACATCGACGACGTGAGCGGGCAAGCTGATGTTCCAGCCGCACCACGACCACTACCCCTACATCGACAAGCACGCACCACTCGATGCGGACGAGGTCTTCAACTTCAATGACTTCTAGGATCAAGTTCTACAACGTACCATGACGATGCCGCCGAGAAGTCCGAAGCAGTCCAAGTTACACCAACCATGCAAGTGCGACCACGACAACACGACGCGTCGTTCGACACCGACGAGGCGAACGACGCAGGCGGGCATGGCTGATATTCCAGCCATGTTGTACCGGCTCATAGACTGACGAGGACATCACGCCGACGCCATCCACACCTACACCAACACACATGCATGGAGACGTGAAGCGAAGATTGAAGACGACGACCACCACAGCAGAATCGGAGGTACTCTGTGAGCTACATCACAGGGGTAATTAAATGGAGCCTTCCGAGGCCCCAGGAACCAAGAAGACCACGATCGCCCAAGTTAGATCACCCCCGGCAGGCCATTGAGCGCGCTCTTAGCTAGGAACTTGTATTTGTTAACTCATGATGATTAATAAAATACGTGTTCCTTCCTTCTTATTTTGTGTACTTAGTACACCGGCACGCTCGCAGTTTTCCCACACGAGAAGCCGCTTAAATGCAGATTTTCTGGTGTCCAAACAGTACATATGGATGTTGCAATAGTAGATCGGGATGTTATACATGTCGCATATTTTTGCAAGTGTTTCAGAGGTATGTTACAAGCGTTTGTTCAAAATGTTTCATCTGTTTTCAGATGTATGTTGCAGCAAGTGTTTTATCTGGATGTTACATATATTTCACACATATGTTGCAAGTGTTTTATCTAGATGTTGCATATGTTTCACACATATGTTGCAAGTATTTTATCAAGATCTTGCATATGTTTCATATATATGTTGCAACGGTATGTTTCAAATATTTTATCTTTGTTAGACGTATGTTGCATCCAAGTGTTTAATTTTTTTTGCCACATCATCAGCCACGTTAAATGTGATGTCACATGCCATCATCATCTTGCCAAGTCACATTAGACATGTGGCAACATATCAAGAAACAGTTAGTGACGTTTTTCTTATGATGATGATCTTGTTCGTCATTAATTATATTACACATATCCTATGACACGCTATTTTGTCATTGAATCGTCATAGAATACACTTAGTGGCATAAAAAGCCATATGTTTGTGACAAAAGCTAATAAACCCACAAATGGACTTACAATTTGGAACTGAGGGGTACTCAATTTGAAGGGGAAGGAGAGGATATTTGACTCTGTAGTTGTTATTTCTTTACCCTATAGAGACCATCACACACAGACACGGGAATGTTATTAATATAAGAATTGCTTCATTAACTACATCGTCATATTTTTGGGTTAGACTAAATTAATTTGACTAGTGTTAGAAAAGTTATTGTTCATATATGCACGAGCTAAGTGCTAGTGATCCGAAGAAGATCGGTGGAAACACGAACGCATACATGCCGCTATCACGCATATGGTTCGCAGGCGAGAAGCGGTACATTGGAGACTCTTGATCGATCCATGTGTGCAAAAGATTGCCATGCATGGGATCGATGCTCTGCTGACTCTGTCCTAGGATCAATCGACAAATTAAGAAGGTGTTGGTTTGAGAAACCACTCCATTCTAGCTAGATGAGTGTCGGTACGGGGCCCACGGGATACCCCGCAAGGAAGAGAGGAGGTCTAGTTTGATTAGGATTCCTCCCATGTAATCCTAGTAGCAATACTACTCTGTAATCCTACTATGACTCTACATTATAAACCGACTAGGATTCTGGCCTCCTGACTATATAAACGAGGGCAGGGCTCCTTAGTTCGGTAGGTGACAAAGAACAATTGTACGATACAACACTTGATAATCAATCCAACGCAAAGGCTAACGCCGACTGGACGTAGAGCTATTACTCGATCGAAGATCGAGGGCCCGAACCAGGATAAATCGACTGTCTCTTGTGTTAACCGTCGAGTTCCGCATACGCTGAAGCCCGAACATACTGCCCCGGGTACCCCCGTGGCAGGCTAGCGGTGGTCAAACATCGACAACTGGCGCGCCAGGTAGAGGCTTTCGGCAACTTTGCATCCGAGAGCTCGATGGACCTCGACAGCATGATCTTCTCAAAGGGATCAACCTTCATCTTCGGTTCATGGATCTGCGAGGCAGGCGACGATGGCAAGCTCCAAGGTCGTCTCCTCAAAAATTCAGATCATCATCAGGACTTTTTCATTCCGGCGACAACGACAGATCAGCTTGACGAGAGATTCACGCAGCTCGTGATGTCCAATCCAACTCAGATTTCGCGACTTCACGCATCCGATTCAAACTCAGTTTCCGCTTCCAAGATGGAGTCTTATCCGAGTTCTTTTGGAAAATCGAGTTCTTTTCTGACAAAGCTCCGGAACACGACGTCAACCTATCAAGAATACTACTCGGAGTACACTCATAGTACTTTAAAGAAGTCGGGTCCTCTTTCGTTCAGACTCCACAACATGGCAACGTCTTATCAGACACGCCCCGAAGGATCCACCAATCCGGTGCTTAGAATGCCACTGAAAGGAGCCCAGGAAGGTCTCATCTTAACTATAACGTCTCAAGACTGCATCGTCCACTGGCCAGGTTCCTTTCCTGAGGATAGCGGCACTCAACTAGTCGACAACACGACAACAACAGCTCTACCCTACCAAGAAGGAGACTCGATCTATGACCTTGAAGCCTCTACTGAAGTTATCAATAACTCTGGCAGTACGGTAACCAAAGACAATGACAGAACAACTCACGCTAGAAAAGTATTCATGATTCGCCATCCTCGATCGCCATTGGTCCCCCCAGAAGCACCCGACGTTAGGTCTTCAGATGAATCCGAATCCAACATATCACCATTTATCCAGGGGCACGATGGTGAGACTGAGAGTCAGAGGCAAGCGAGAGAGAGAAAGAACAAATTGAAACAAAGACGTCAACGCCGTGCTAAGCAGCGAAATGACACTTGGATCAAATATGAGTTAGACCTAGCCGAGTACAATAGGAGAAAATTAGAGCAAGAGGTCGAAGAAGGACGAGCAGCGAACACACCCTACGATAAGATCCGAGAAGCACTAGAAGAACTCAGGGCGACTTCACATCCCAATAAAAAACAAGAACAGCTCTGGGACTTCCTCCGATCAACAGTCCTAAGGATGCACGACGGAAGGGCCCGCTCAAGACTACCTGACAGGTCAACATCTCATGAGCAGGAAGATCAAAATCAAAGGAAGTCCGCTTTCGAGAGACTTGGACCAAGTGGAAGTCACAACAGAGAAAGTAGAAGAAATCATAGTCAAAACGACCGAGTCGAACAACCAAGAAAGGCCAAAAGCAAAGCACCTACTCGGACTGCCACGCAAAACTACTCTCACCAAGACAACAGTTGGCAAGAAGGGGGTGCTGAATCAGAATACACAGAAGCCAGAACGCATGATAGATTCCCCTGTTTTGCAAACAGACTTGCTTCAATACGACTACCTCACAAGTTTAAGCCGTCCAACCACTCCAAGTATGATGGCAAGACCGAACCAAAGCAATGGCTCAGGATTTACTCGCAATCGATTGAATTGGCCGGAGGAGACGATGACATCAAGACCTTGTTCTTTCCCATGGCCCTAGAAACCATGCAACTTCAATGGTTTGACAAATTGAATCCAGGATCAATCAGAAATTGGGAGGACTTACAAAGAGCTTTCTGTGAAAATTTCGCGGGTATTATTACACACCCAATCACCCACGCAGAGTTAAAAGGACTCAAGCAGAAAAGAGGTGAAAGTCTCAGAAATTACTATCAACGATTTAGCGAACTACGAGCTCAAGTACATGACATCACGCAACGAGAAGTAATCGAAGCTTTCTCTCACAGAATCATGGCTAGGTGGCAATTTCAAGACTTTTGTAAAGAAAATCCAAGAAACAATGAAGAATTCAGACGAACAGTGGAAAAGATGATTACTGCAAAGGAAAAGACACGAGAAAGATTCCCGGATAGAAATAACAGAGACAACCCGGACAGGCAAAATCCTCGAAACAACAGACATCAGGAAAGAAAACATGGTCCAGACAACACCGTAGTAGTGACTGACAAATCAAGGAAGTTTTCAAAGCCAAGAAGGTATGACGACATTGAAAACATACATTGCCCCTTGCACCCCAAAGGAAATCACACCATCTGAGATTGCTATACCTTCAAAGATCGATACACGAGAAAAGATAGTAAGGAGAATACCAAAGAAGGCAATCAGAAAAAAGAAGAAGACGACCATGAAGACAAGGGATTCCAAAAATCTAGGGGGACCGTGGCAGTAATCTTTGCCGGGGTTCCAAATTCCAGAAGCAAACATCAAGAAAATCTAGCGTTACGAACCATCATGGCAGCAGAACCTGCTACACCAAGATATCTCAATTGGTCAGAGTATCCAATCCAATTTTCAAGAGAAGACCAATGGACCAGCATAGGAAACGCATGCCATTACCCACTGGTACTAGATCCAACCATTGCTGGAATGACTGTTACGAAAGTACTAATCGACGGAGGAGCTAGACTCAACATTATTTTTTCAGAAACTCTAAGGAACATGGGACTACAACTCGCCGGGATGATCACACCAACAAGCACGCCTTTTTATGGCATAGTACCCGGCAAGGCAGCAATGCCACTTGGACAAATCACTCTACCGGTTACTTTTGGGACTCCCTCGAACTACCGTACAGAGTTCATCAAGTTTGAAGTCGCGGACTTCGATTCATCATATCACGCAATCCTCGGGCGCCTAGCATTAGCAAAATTCATGGCAATACCGCATTATCCGTACCTGTTGCTTAAGATGCCAGGGCCTAACGGTGTTCTCTCTCTTCGGAGTGATTTGAAGCGTGCATTTGACTATGATGTTCAGGCAATCCAAATTGCGGCAAAAGCACAGGCCAACGATGGAAGAAAAGAAATAACCACTGTTGCAGCAGAAAATGAGCTCAGAAGAGCTAGAGATACCGGCTAAAAAACCCAGCATCCTAGCACCACCAAAAGAAGTCGACGTCAAGCAAATCGACCTGGGCACCGGCGATCCCTCAAAAACGGCAACCATCAGCGCCCACCTGTCGGCAAAATAGGAACTCGTGCTCACCAACTTTCTTCGAGACAACAAAGATATCTTCGCTTGGAAGCCGGCCGACATGACAGGGTACCAAGAGAGTTGGCTGAGCACAGAATTGATATCAATGAAGGCTCCAAGCCTGTGAAGCAACGACTACGACGATTCTCACCAGACAAGAAGGCAGCAATTAAAAAGGAAATTACAAAACTAATGGCAGCCGGATTCATCAGAGAAATCCTCCATCCAGATTGGCTCGTAAACCCAGTTCTGGTACAGAAAAAGAATATGGACGAGTGGCGCATGTGTGTCGACTACACAGATCTCAACAAACACTGCCCGAAAGATCCGTTCAGACTATCACGCATTGATCAGATAGTTGATTCAACAGCAGGATCTGCCCTATTATCCTTCCTTGATTGCTATTCAGGATATCACCAAATTGCATTAAAGGAAAAAGACCAGAGCAAGACATCTTTCATCACTCTATTCGGTGCCTACTGCTACAAAACCATGTCATTTGGACTCAAATATGCTGGTGCAACTTACCAAAGAGCTATCCAAACATGGCTCGGTGATCAGATCGACGAAAACGTAGAAGCATACGTGGATGACGTAGTGGTAAAGACAAAGAACCCGGATACACTAATTGAAGACCTAAAGCAAACCTTCGAAAACCTGAAAAGATGGAGGTGGAAATTGAATCCAAACAAATGTGTATTCGGGGTTCCTTCAGGACAACTACTTGGATTTCTGGTCAGTCATCGCGGAATCGAAGCAAGCGCGAAGCAAATTCGAGCCATAACAGAGATGGGCCCTCCTCGAAGTGTCAAAGATGTGTAGAAGCTAACAGGCTGCATGGCGGCACTAAATCGTTTCATATCAAGACTGGGCGAAAAAGGGTTACCTTTCTTTAAATTAATAAAGAAGACAAACAAGTTCGAGTGGACAGAAGAAGCCAACGAAGCTTTCAAGAAGCTCAAGGCATATCTCACATCCTCACCCGTTCTCACACCTCCGAAAAAATACGAAGACATGATGTTGTACATTGCGGCAACTTCTACAGTGATCAGCATTGCGATTGTCGTAGAAAGAGAAGAAGAAGGGCGTGTATATAAAGTACAACGCCCCGTATACTACATCAGCGAAGTACTATCAAAATAAAAAATCCGGTACCCGCATGTGCAAAAACTACTCTACACCCTCCTGATCACTTCACGCAAGCTTCGCCACTATTTTGAAAGCCACAAGATTACCGTGGTGACAGATTTCCCACTCGGAGACATCTTACACAACAGAGACGCAACAGGGCGCATATCTAAGTGGACAGTTGAACTTGGTCCTCTCAATATCGATTTCACCGCACGAAAGGCAATCAAATCTCAAGCCCTAGCTGATTTTGTTGCCGAATGGACAGAAATTCAACAGCCTGTGTCAACTACCATCCTTGATCATTGGAAGATGTACTTTGATGGATCACTCAAGCTAGGCGGAGCCGGTGCAGGCGTCCTCCTAATTTCTCTAGATGGAAAGCAACTCAAGTACGTCCTTTAGATTCTATGGCAAGCTACAAACAATGAAGCAGAATACAAAGCCCTCATCCACGGGCTACGAGTGGCAATTACCCTCGGAATCAAGCGTTTACTCATTTACGGCGATTCAGCAGTGGTAATCAATCAAGTCAACAAAGATTGGGACTGCACCAAAGAAAACATGGGCGCTTACTGTGCTGAAATACGAAAGCTCGAAAAATGTTTTCAAGGATTAGAAATTCTACACGTCCTGCGCGATTCTAATATTGCGGCAGACATCCTCGCCAAGCTAGGATCAGACAGGGCAAAGGTCCCACCCGGTGTATTCATAGAGGAGTTATCAGCCCCCTCTATCAAACAACCCGGTGAGATAACCCCTGAAATCTTAGCCAAAGGCACCTAGATCTTAGTAATCACCACTTCATGGACCCAGGTTTTTATTGATTACATCAAAAAAATAAGTTGCCAGCGGAAAAAGAAGAAGCTACTCGAGTTGTTCGTAGAAGCAAGAACTACGTCCTAGTAGGAGACAAGCTCTACAGAAGAGCCGCATCATCAGGAGTACTCCTAAAATGCGTCTCATTTGAAGAGGGCAAACAGATCCTAGACAAAATACACTCAGGTTGCTGTGGAAATCACGCCGCTTCAAGAACACTAGTCGCAAAAGCATTCCGCACCGGTTACTACTGGCCAACCGCTTTGAAAGACGCAGAAGAACTCGTCCGAAGAAGCAAAGGTTATCAAATGTTCGCAAGACAGGCTCATGTGCCAGCTCACAACCTCATCTGCATCCCACCTGCTTGGCCTTTCTCCTGCTGGGGGCTAGATCAAGTAGGACCCCTCAAGAAAGCAAAAGGCGGCTTCGAGTACATCTTCGTAGCAATTGACAAGTTCACCAAGTGGATTGAATTCAAACCACTCACAAAATACAGTGCAGCCAAAGCAGTCGAGTTCATCCAAGACATTATGCACCGCTTCGGCATGCCTAATCGAATCATCACGGATTTGGGTTCTCCCTTTACAGCCACAGAATTCCAAAGTTGGGCACAGGACTACGGCTTCAGAATAGATTACGCATCAGTCGCACATCCAGAGGCCAATAGACAGGTCAAAACGACAAACGGACTCATACTAGCTGGATTAAAACCAAGATTGTATGAAGAACTAGTAGACTATGGATCAAAATGGATTGAGAAATTACCCAAGGTCATATGGGGGCTATGGACTCAAATAAGCAGAGCCACCGGATACTCACCTTTCTTCCTAGTTTACGGATCAGAAGCCGTACTACCTGCAGACTTAATCTGGACATCACCAAGGATAGAACAATATGACGAAGGAGAAGCAGAACACACCAGAAGATTAGAACTCGATAGTACAGAAGAAGTCAGAGTAAACGCTACCCTTCAATCAGCAAGATACCTCCAAGGACTAAGACGCCACTACAACAAGAATACCCAGTCTCGATCATTACAAGTCAGAGACCTAGTACTAAGAAGAATACAAAAAACCGACGGATGCCATAAACTACTCAGTCCATGGGAAGGTCCTTTTATCGTCACAAAGGTCATCGGACCGGGCACATACAAGTTGATAACCGAAGACAGAAAAGAAGTCAACTACACGTGGCACATCAGTCAGCTACGAAGATTCTACGCATGAAAACAACTCAAGGGAAAATATGTATACAAGACACAAGAGATCAATGTTCGTGGTCAACAAAGATAGCGCTCATCAAACAACATATGTACTATTGTAATCTATCAATATTCATGATCAAGAAAGATGGTTCTTTCTCGACAAACACATGTCTCATTATGGCTTTCCCCGAGTTGTTTCCAATATGAACAAAGCATACCGGCCGAGAGCAAAAGAGCTGAAAACATGCTTGAGCCCGCCGATGAGGGTAGCTAATAAGCTAACACCCGAACTAAAAAGCAAAATGGCTGAAAAGACACCTGAGCATATCGACCGAGAGCAAGAGAGCTAAAAACATGCTTGAGCCCACCGATGAGGGTAGCTAATAAGCTAACACCCGAACTAAAAAGCAAAATGGCTGAAAAGAAGCCTGAGCATACCGGCCGAGAGCAAAAGAGCTGAAAACATGCTTGAGCCCGCCGATGAGGGTAGCTAATAAGCTAACACCCGAGCTAAAAAGCAAAATGGCTAAAAAGACGCCTGAGCATACCGGCTGAGAGCAAAAGAGCTGAAAACATGCTTGAGCCCGCCGATGAGGGTAGCTAATAAGCTAACACCCGAACTAAAAAGCAAAATGGCTAAAAAGATGCCTGAGCATACCGGCCAAGAGCAAAAGAGCTGAAAACATGCTTGAGCCTGTCGATGAGGGTAGCTAATAAGTTAACACCCGAACAAAAAAGCAAAATGGCTGAAAAGACGCCTGAGCATACCGGCCGAGAGCAAAAGAGCTGAAAACATGCTTGAGCCCGCCGATGAGGGTAGCTAACAAGCTAACACCCGAACCAAAAAGCAAAATGGTTGAAAAGACGCTTGAGCATACCGGCCGAGAGCAAAAGAGCTAAAAACATGCTTGAGCCCGCCGATGAGGGTAGCTAATAAGCTAACACCCGAACCAAAAAGCAAAACGACTGAAAATAAGCCTGAACATAAATCAGAGCAATTTCAAGACAAGACCCTCCAGCTCCTTGTTCCAAATAGCAAGAGGCTCGGGGGCTACACTCAGAAGATCCCAAGAAGTGCTACACAGTTTTGCTCGCTCAAGAAAGCACTTGGTCAACGCTTGTTCCTACTCAACAAGACTTGAAGAAAACAAGATGAGGCTTCCAGAGCTCTACCATGAAGTGCTCGGGGGCTTGCCGGTCCTAGGATATTTTTGCAACCAGAGATAGGACCAGTTGCTGACCACACTACGAACCAAGCCGAGAAGAAGCTGGAGATATCACTAAGTCTTTTCAGTACTAACAAGAACACAAAGTTTATCGAGACAACGGTCTATACCGGGTTGTTTACAAGTCACAGACAAAAGCCAGACAAGCACTCAACAAGTCAAGGAAGTCTATCAAGACATCAATCTACATATACCGAGTTGTTTACAAGGCACAAACTAAAAGCCGGCGAAGAACACGATAGATCAATAGAGTTTGTCAAGACAATGATTTACCTAACCCGGGTTGTTTACGAGACAAAGAAATACAAACAAAGAAGACATCAACAAAGAACCAAAGATCTCCATTCAGTTTTCAAGTATAGTGTTTTGTTACAGAAGCTAGAATACAAAAGTCGATTACATCAGGCATTGTCATCAGGAGAAGAAACATCAATGTTAAGATTGTCTACAATCTTCCTGGCTAAGTCATCGACCTCAGGCTCCAACCTCTCAACAGCATCCAAGTACTCTTGGCTCTCGGCTTCATCGGCAACCGTGGACAAAGGAAAGTCCAGAGAAAGAACCCGGACCTGGGCAAGAACGTTCCTGGTACACAGATGGGCGCACCTCTTCATGAACTCCTAGAAACGAGTCGGCACTTGGGGAATAAATTGAGCCCAAGATTGACCGTCATCTGCTGGAGTCCGAAGAAGGTCGGCTACTGACCAAAAATACTTCCACAAAGCATTCCAGTTATCAGTAGCCGTTGCCAACCTATCAGTCAAGTCTTGAACAGTTTTTTGGGCCTGCATAAGATCCCTATCAGCTCCACGCCTAATCAACTTAGCAAGTGCGAGTTCTTCTTCAGCTCGAGTAATTACCTCCTCGGCTTTGTTGTGGTTAGTGTGGACGAGTACCTTCATCTCCTCAATACCCTCCGAGAGCTTCTGCTTTTCAACTCGGAGAGCTAGGCGAAGCAACAAAAAACAAGTCAGTAGAAAGGGAAGTCAAAATACAAAAGGAAACAAGCGGAACCCGCAATACCTTTGCACTCGTTCTTCATGGACTCCACCGCAGCATCCTTTTGCTTCTCTGCCTCTACCACCTGGGCATGAAGAGCCTTCTCCTCCTCCTGATGCGTCTGACGCTCAGTCTCCAGCTCGGCCCGACAGAGGTCAAGCTCTGCCTTCAGGGTACTCACCTCAGAGGACAACTTTTTCTCATTTTCAGACGAGAAAAAGAAGCCGGTATGATCATGAGAAAAAGACTGAGCAAAAAGAGACAAAGAAAGACAAGACATAAGGACAGAAGAAAAATGGACATCCAAAGAAAGAACTACAGAAAAACTTACCTGGAGCCTTTCCCCAAAAGAAGTCACAAGGGTCGATAAGCTTCCCTAGGCGGCAGTTAGCTCCGACAATCGATGAGTGGCATCAAACTGCTGCACCACGTCATCAGCAAAAGGTGGACCACCAGAGGCAAGAAGAGGAGAAGGAGAAGCCGGCCGAGGTGAAGAAGGCACGACCAGGGCAATCTCCTAGGAAGCCAAGGCCAATCCCTCAGATGAACCCACCGCCATGGCCACAGTCACCTCGGGAGCCGGCAAATCAGCAGCTGCGGACTCTGTCCCCCTCATAGCCACCTCGGCGACCATGCGTTTCGAGTCCTGAGACTCAGTACGCAACGGCGCACTAGAGGTTTGACAAGAAGTCGACTGGAGGCTCAAGGAAGATGAAGGCCTGAAAGATGACAAGGAAACCCGTCAAAAAGAATAAGAAAAAAGAAGAACAGAAGTAGAGAAATAAAACCAGAATTCACTCACTCAGCTATCTTCTTCTTCATAAAACCAAAAGAAGACCTCACAGGGGGAACCACGACAACAAAAATGTCCCCGCCACTCGGCGGCAGGAGCAGCATAGCCGGTATCGGAGCCCCAGAAGAACTTGGTACCGGAGCTACGGAAGAACTCGGTACTGGAGCTATAGAAGAACCCGGCGCATGAGCCTCAGAAGAACTGATAGCAGACGACCGCCTGCTACAAGAGAACAAGACCAAAAGTCAAAACAAGAAGAGGGTTTCAACAATAGGAAAACAAGAAAAGAACTCACCGACGAGTAACAAGGGGAGCATCATCATCCTCTTCTTCCTCACTCTCAACCAAGGCCACCATAGCACCAGCTAAAAAAGGACAAAAGTACTTGGTCAAAGATATAAGCAAACAACAAAAGGACAGAGCGTATTAATATGCTCACCTAAGAGCATGCTAGCTACAACTGGAGTACCTGGACGAGTACTCATCTGACGGGACTTCTTGGTAGCAGATGGAGCAGAAGAAGAACTATCCGCTCACCCCCTCTTTCCAGAAGTACGAGGAGCTCAAGGAACTAGACGAGGGACATACTCTTCATATATGTTAGAAAAAGCAGAAGAAACACCAGGAAGCATCATAGTAGTTTGAGACTTACTGGTCAAGGACGCCCCAGCAAGACTACCACCAGCCTCCACATTTGCAGGGAGATCATCAAGGGGAATTGGATCAGAGAAATTACGCCCCAATTCCTGTAAAAGAGTAAAACAACAAGACAAGGAAGATTAAGCAAAAGTGGATACAACGAAAGAGAAACAAAGGTACCCGAATAAGAAAAGAACAACTCACAGCAGGGGGCGGATTCTTTGCGCTATACTCAAGGACAGCAAGCGGAACGATGCTTACTCCTTTCAGCATCTTCTAGAGACGCCCGAGCACTTCCTCGTCGGTCAACTCAAGGGCAGGGACCATACGAGAAGGGTCCTCCGCCCTAGAGTACTCGAAACCATAATATTCGCGCTTCTTCAAAGGTTGAACTCGGCGGTGAAGAAAACTTGAAACAATACCGAAGCCGGTCAAGCCTTGCTACTTCAGAGTGCAAATCTTCTTGAGAAAGGGCTTGATTGTCTGGAGCTCAGCAGTCGTTAATGGGTTCTTTTTCCATCGGTCATTAACCAAGGGACCAGACCCGGAATGAATAGAAAGAGGAGGAATCAAGTTGGCAGCATAAAACCAGTCAGCACGCCAATCTCTTACAGAATCAACCAGGTCATAGTCAAAGAATTTACTTCTAAAACCCTGGCGAAACTGAATCCCGCAACCACCAAGAACGCTGGTGTCATCGCGGCGAGGTTGGGGCTTCAAACGAAAGAAGTAACGAAAGAGGGAAAGAGAAGGAGGAATTCCAAGGAAGGTTTCACAGAGATGAACAAAGACAGAAAGATGGAGAACAGTATTGGGAGCAAGGTGATTCAGGCTAATCCCAAAATAGCCGAGAAACCGATGAAGAAAAGCAGAAGCTGGGAGGCAAAGTCCAGCACGGACAAAGGAAACGAAGAGAATGATCTCACTAGGACCTGTAGCAAGGACCCGATGCTCGCCCGGAGCCCTCCATTCAGCAATGTCCTTGCTCTGGATCAGGCCATCGCTAACAAGCTCGCGAAGCTGGTCTTCAGTCGTTGTTGGAGCCGGCCAAACCTTCTGGGCAGCCCTCATGGCCATGAACTCTTGGTTCTCGATCACGGAAAGTGATGATTCCTCATCCACAAAGGTTGCCTAGGACTTGCTCGCGGCTTTCTTCCTACCCATGTACTAATGGAGGCAAAAAGGCACTAGGGAAAGAGAAGGCTCGGACGGCGGCGCTCAGATGGCGGCGGCAATGGCGACGGTGGAGTTGCGAAGGCTAGGGTTTTTCAAGGCGAAGGCAGGGTACCAAAGAAAATGAGGACAATGGCCTTTAAATAGATTTTACACCGGTAAAAACGCGGCCCACCAGGCCCATTTTAACACGGCATGAGGACGCAACGGTCCATTTACTGACGCAGCTAAAATGATGGACGGCTCAAATCCACACAACGGTACAGTTCAACGGGCAGATTTCAGACTTATCCATCCAGCACCACGGCAGAATTATCATATCACCAAAAAAAGAACTCATCAACAATGAAGCAAAGAAGGGTTATCTCACAAGGAGCGCAACAACCCGGTCCTCAGGACAACAGGAAAATAAAGAATTGCAACTCAGAAGACAAGATTCTTTCCATTATAACTAGTTTCAAAAATAGAAGATTACACATCTTACAAGACCCAGCGAACTCGGTACCACGAAAAGTAAAGTAGCAAAGAGGAACCCGGACACGGCTAGGCTCTGGAATGACTACGCGTTCTAAATTGCTACTCGGCAGGACAAACCGCCCTCGGCTACACTGTTTTCTTCAAAGGACGGGCGCAGTGCATCCAAGGCGGAAATCAACAGCACGGCGGGACAACATGGAGCAGAGAAGGTCGGCAGGCATCTGTCTACCCAAGTCCGATGTGATGCTGGATATGATGCTAATCTGCACCGGACAGTCTCAGGGTAGGCGACGAGGATCAACCCAGAACTGCCAGATGAAGGATCGCATCCCACATCACAAGACTCCCTCCAACTACCGCCACGTACTTCCAAGTACAATGCTGCTGCGGGATTAGCCTACCTCTAATCCCTATCACAAGACTCCCTCCAGCTATGGCAAGACACAAGAACTGCAAAATAAGCCCAGGGGCTGCTCCACTTCACAAACTATCATATTCATGACTACAGATACTTCAGAACAAGCAACAAAACGCTCAACGAATCAAAACAGCACTCCAGGAGGGTATTTATAGACCGAAGGAGCGGTGCACATGGACCAGGAGCACAAACGAAACAAGCCTAAAAAGGACACAGTGAAAAGACAGAATTCAATGAAAAAGGACTCAGGCGTGAAGGAACAGTACTCAAGGACAAGCATATTCGAAAGAATATACCAACACTATACAACTCGTGAACAAACAACATTCACACTCAACCACCACCATACAACTACATCTGACAACAGCAGACTACCAGAGAATATGCCAAGACCCTGCATCTGAGTTCTTCCTGAACAAAACAACCCGGATATATGCTTGGGGGCTGCAACAGGAGAAGTTCTCAGTTTTTTCGAACAACTCAGATTCAAGACCCTCCAACTTTTTGTTTCAAATAGCAAGAGGCTCGGGGGCTACACTCAGTGAGTGCACTTTTTCCTTCAAAAAGCGCACGTCACCAAGACGACTACTTCAAGACAACAATTTTTCAAACGACATAAGATTCAAGACCCTCCAACTTTTTATTCCAAATAGCAAGAGGCTCGGGGGCTACACTCAGTGAGTGCACTTTTTCCTTCAAAAAGCGCACATCACTCAGAAGACTTCTTCAAAACAGACGACTTCAAGACCACACGACAAAAAGAACCCGGGTATATGCTCGGGAGCCTTTCGACGAAGAATCAGGGCGATTTCAAGTAAAGACCCTCAAGCTCCTTGTACCAAACAGCAAGAGGCTCGGGGGCTACATCCAAATGGGAGTACTTTTTTCTTCAAAAAAGGTACACACCACGCAAAGATCTCACGAAGCGCTACATGGTTTCGCTCAAGAAAGCACTCGGATGACGCTTGTTCCTGCTCGACGAGACTTGAAGGAACAAGACGAGGCTTCCAGAACTCAACCATGAAGTGCTCGGGGGCTTGTCGGTATGGGGCCCACGGGATACCCGGCAAGGAAGAGAGGAGGTCTAGTTTGATTAGGATTCCTCCCATGTAATCCTAGTAGCAATACTACCCTGTAATCCTACTAGGACTCTATATTGTAAACCAACTAGGATTCTGGCCTCCTGACTATATAAAGGAGGGCAGGGCTCCTTAGTTCGGTAGGTGACAGAGAACAATTGTACGATACAACACTTGATAATCAATCCAACGCAAAAGCTAACGCCGACCGGACGTAGGGCTATTACTCGATCGAAGATCGAGGGCCCGAACTAGGATAAATCGACTGTCTCTTGCGTTAACCGTCGAGTTCCGCATACGCTAAAGCCTGAACATACTGCCCCGGGTACCCCCGTGGCAGGCTATCGGTGGTCAAACATCGACAATGAGGTGGTGTATCATGAGTTCATTCCTCAAATTCAGTGGAATGACTTTTTTTTTCCTCATATTAGTACTAATTATTAGCTTGTGAAGAATGAGATATTGATATACCAACCTATTCTATTCAACAGACCAAACTAAAAAAGCGAGGAATAAGTAAATGATGGACTAACTCATTTCTCAGACCACACACCCAGTAAACGACAATCGTGGTACTTGCTTGCTTGTTGTGCATTTTCTTTATTTATTTTTTACTCGTGTATAGCTTCATTATTAGAGAAATTTTCTGGAAACATAAAACCACCTTATTATTAGTACATTCATATGGGCCGTGCCTGGCTTAATTTAAGCATTCATCCATCCATATCCATCCATCATATATCCATATAAACAGGCTGCATGCTGAAGTGAAACACGTCGGAAGGATATTTAGGAAGCAGCCATCAACGACGACAGCAGAGCCCGGCCGGGCATGCATGTCCGCATATATATGCAGGATCGGAGTAGCTAGGATTAGTTTGGTCTCATGCAGCAGCCTAGGTCGGTTGTGCACCCTCCCTTTTCAGGGTAGCAGAAGCAGAAGATTTGGTCGCGGCGGCAGTGAATACTGTAAAACAAGCAGCATCGATCGATGGATGATGGTAATATTACAAGTATGCATGCATGCTGTAACAAGTTAAAGTAATATATGCCCGTACCGTTGGGGTGAAGCGCGGCCATGAAGATGAGCATAGCCGTGGCCCAAATGAAGAGCCCAAGCATCTTCGTCCTCCTCGTCTAGCTTGCCGCCGGCGGCCATGTCGATCCTACGCGTCTCCACTCTCCACCGCTCAATGCAAAATGGCCGGCAGGTATATGAGTGCCCGAGCTAGCTAGTGTGCTACCCTTTGGTAATTGAGTAGTCCCTATAGTCACTCTCCCCTGCGTTCGTTCATTTATAGGCAGCTAGCTGAGCATCAAGCAGGTAACTCCCTCCATTTCAAACACACACACACACACACATTTCGCCTTTCTCGGTTAGTTCACAAAATTAAATTTAATTAAGTTTTTAGAAAATAATATCAATATGTGTATCTCTAAAAATATGTTTACATATATTCTATTTTTAACCTAATAATACTTATTATGCATACTATAAATATTATTATTTTTATATATTTCTCATTTGATTAAACTTTAAAAATCGGCGTATTGAACAGTGGGATGTGCGTTCTTTTTAAGACCGAGAGAACCATACAGTTAAACTATATAGGACAAACTACACTCCATATTTCTTGCTTGAGCGACTGAACCAATGCCAGCCAGAAGTCCTCATGGATACTACTGTCCCTGATAGACTGATAGTTGATCCCCAGTGGAAGTCGTCCCACTGTCGCTTTATGTATTCCATTGGTTTTGCTATCCCGGTCTGGCGTGTCATGCTTTGCCGTATGTAAAAGCCTCACATCATCATGGAGCGGTGATCTCAGCATGTGTTCGGCATTTGCTATGATGACGTAATTAGACTACTACTGCGGAATTAGAATCTCAAAAACTTTTCTGTAACACCGATGATCTGGTCCGTTGCATTGGGGGCCTCGCTAAAGCAATGGAAATGGACCCAGTTTCTACTTACACGGAACTTGTATTCTACTTTCTCCGTTTAAAATTATAAGTTATTTTGTCTTTCTATATATAATTATATATGGTTTTTACTATGTATTTAAACATTGCATAATTTAGTGCGTAATAAAAACTATATATTTAGGAAAGTCAAAACGACTATGAATTAATTTTTTTTTCAAAGAACTAGCACGAGAAGGTGTCAATAATTCCATAGAAAACAACCGCAGTAATCATACGCGTCTTATGTTCGACACCAGCAAATTGTCGGACGCTCCCGCAGCCCACGCCTCGTTGCTTGCGCTTTTATCTTACCGCTCGCTCTGCCCGCGAGTTTATTAAAAAAAATCACCCATCCTTATCCCTTCCGTTTCCTCCTCCCCTGTTGCAGCGCCTTGCGGCAGCCTCGTCCTAGATGTGGACGTGCACTCCCCTTGCTACTGTCGCGCGCCCCAACCACCGCCGCTCACTCGCGCCCCGGTGTCGCGTGCACCTCCCGCACCCTCCCGTCGTGCGCGCTGGTGCTGGTGGTGCTCGCTCCGCCTGTCACGCGCGACGGCCGCCCGGTCGACCCAAGCCCGGTGCTGTGGCGTGGTGGCAGTGGGTGTTCGCGCGCGCCGCTGGTGCTAGATGCTAGTGGTGCTCGTGCACCGCCACTCACCGCCGGCTCCCACCATGATGGTCGGAATTGACCGGCATAGGTGCTCCCCCTCCCGTATGATGCAAATATAGGCTTCAAGTGTTTCAGACGTTTCAAAGGTATGTTGCAGTTGTTTCATATGGATGTTGCAAAAGTAGATCGAGGATGTTGCACATGTTGCATATGTTGCAAGTGTTTCAGGGACATGTTGCAAGAGTTTATTCAAAATGTTTCATCTGTTCCAGACGTATGTTGCAAGCGTTTTGATCTGGATGTTTCATATGTTTCATACATATGTTGCAACAGAATGTTCCAAATATTTCATCTGTTCCAGTCTTCCGTTGCAGCAAGTGTTTTCATGTTGCAAGTTGCAAGTGTTCTATTTGGATGTTGGTTTCACACATATGTTGCAAGTGTATCTTCCATATGTTTTATCTGTTTCAAACGTATGTTGCATTCAAGTGCTTCATGTTGCACGTGTTTCATGCTTTTTCGCAAGTCAGGGGCGCGGGAGAGTGATGGTGGCATGGCACGGGCGTTGGGGAATCGAGTGCGACGAGCCGGTGGACGTGGCATGCAGTGAGCCGGTGCCCGACGGACGTGGCGTGCGACGCGATGGGGGCCGACGATCGGGGCACGACAGGGCGGGGTGCGTCTATGGGGCGAGGCGAACGGATGGGGACAGGGTGTGAGGTTGGGGGCGGGTCGAACCGAGGCGGACGGGGCGGATTGTGAGCAAGTTGTATGTACACGACAACGGCGCGATGCGCATGCGGGCAGGGCGAATTAGAGGATGGGGGGCAGGCTGTGCAGGCACGCGCAGGAAACGGCCGTCTGACGGAATCCTATCCCGTTTGACGTTCGAGCACTAGCACGTCGCAAACAACAGCGGTAACGAACCCCTTAGGTGAGTACAAAGTTTGAAAGACTAAAGGGCTTTGCAACATAACAAACAGCATCATTATGGTGTTGCCAGGAAAAGTCATGGAGGTTTCTCATTGCCTGTTTAATTTAGGTTTTCAATACTACAGGCCAGTTTCTTTAGAAATGGCTGGCCCAACCACTTCTAAGTTTTCGCCTCTAGAAATCAGCAATCTGTAGAGGCAACTGCCCAACCGCCGCTACATGTGATTTGTAGCGGCGGCCGCCTCTACAATTCTAATTCTAGATGCGGTTATTAACCATAGCCGCTTCTACAAATATGTTTTATAGAGGCGGTTGCGATTCAAAGCTGCCTCTAGAAATCGATTTAAATATAGACAATTGTTGTTTCCAACTGTCTCTGAAATTTTTTCCAACCAAATTTGGCAGGGGCGAAATATTTAGTGTCTCTAATAACGCGATAATAAGCATATGTAAATACGGTGGGGTGGGACATAAAACTTAGGTTGTGTTTGGTTCAGTTTTCTAGAAAGTGTTTGTGCTTCTTCTGCAAAAAAAAAATGGTGCCAACCAAACGGGTAAAACAAGAAGTTGCTTTTCTAGCTTTTGACTATCAGCTTTGTGTTTTCAGTGGCACATCTGAAAAAAATGGTGCCCACCAAACGCCGGGGGGGGGGGGGGGTCAGTGGCCCTCTAGGCCAGATGTTTGAAATATATAGTAGTACACGGTTCAAAGATAAGACTAGTTCAGGTTTACATTGTGGCAGTAAGGATAGAGCACCAAGCATCTGCTGTCTGCCTATCTTTTCTCGGTAGACGAACTCGCCACAGGTTTGCCTCTGTCTTGCACGCTGCCAAAGCGCCTGCCAGTGTAGTCCGATCATCCCGGAAGACCGTGTTGTTCGTGCGTTTCCAGATGTGCCAGCAGCATAAGAGCAAGAATGTTCCAAAATGAGCCTGTGGTATGTGTGGTGGTGGCCTGATCTCTTGCAACTTCTGAACTTCCCAGTCTATGGCCCTACCTAGGAGATGCCGTGAGAAGGAATCGAGATGTCAACGGGGAATTCCCCATCGGAGGACAGCTTCCCATCCCCGTCCCCGCGGGGCAAAAATCTCCCCCATCCCCGTCTCCGCGAATGCCATCGGGGGGAAGTTTCCGCCCATACCCGTCCCCGTGCGGGGATTTCATCCCCATGGGGTCCCCATCGCCGTCACAAAATCCAAGTAGCTACTATGGACGAAAGCGAATCTAAAATCCAAAGAAACAATCCTAGCAAAGTTTACAGTTGAGAAGAATCTCGTACATCCAGTTTGCCATGAAATAGATCCAGTTCCCATCTCAGAAAATCTAAATCCCCAAAGAAAATACAAAAGCAAAATTAAACAAGATTCCTACAGGGCCACGG
Source organism: Miscanthus floridulus (assembly GCF_019320115.1). Taxonomy (NCBI): domain Eukaryota; kingdom Viridiplantae; phylum Streptophyta; class Magnoliopsida; order Poales; family Poaceae; genus Miscanthus; species Miscanthus floridulus. The sequence continues at coordinate 74,847,453 of NC_089593.1, forward strand.
AGCTCCACAGCTATGATGTCCTCTAGCCAACCACGGACTAGAATTGAAAGGAGATGCACATGGTGGCTGTTGGCGGCGGCTTTTGTTTCTTGAACTCCCGATCTACAGTTCCGGACCTCCGGCAGCCTGCTCGAGTGCTCGTTCGCCGGCTCCCAGCAGACGACCGCACGCGCCTTGTCCGACCGCTCGCAGCCGCAGGCGACGCATCGAGGCGTGCCCAGTCCGGCCGCCCGCCCGCGCTTGCTGCCCCTCACCCCGTGCGGTGTCGGTGCCTGGCTGGGGTGCGACCGTCTGTTCCTGGTCGGCCTGGGCGTTCGGTTAACCAATCAGTTCGGTTTATGACACAAATTTGGTTCTCTACAAATAGGAACTGATCGGTTCTTCGCAAATCTTGAAACCGAGCAAAATTGGTTTCGGTTAGTTCGGTTCGGTTCCGGTTCCAATCGAACTAATCGAGGATTTACACGAGCAGCAAAAAAAAAAAGAATAAAAAAAATAGGAAAAAATATTTTAAAAAAAGCACAATGCCGAGATTTTAAAAAATGTGAGGGTGTGAGGCTGTGAGGGGGTGTCATCCACCTTTTATATCTAGGGTTAAGTTGGTATTAGGCCTAGGTTGTAAGGTTTATTGGGCTTGTTTGTGAATTTCGGTTCATTCGGTTAACCGAGCCCAGGAACCGAAATTTGATCAGTTATTTCGGTTCCTAAGAACTGAGAACCGAACAGCTAACCAAAATTTTCGGTTCCGGTTCTTTTCTACATTCATAGTTTTTGCTACGCACCTAGATATATGTTATGTCTAGATACATAGTAAAAGTTGTGAATCTAGAAATGCTAAAACATCTTATAATTTGGGACGGAAGAAGTAGCAATGAGTGAAGAAACCCGACTCTGAGCCTGGGCGTCTCCATAGGGTCTTCTGTAAGGCGATCACCAAAGCCGGCAGATAGACAGCGATGTCTAGCCATGGAAAAAAAACCTTTGAACTAATAGTACATCATGCGCTCTTTTTTTTTTACTCACATGGAACTTATGCCAGCTTTTTAAGTCAACTCTTCAATTCAAACTCCAACTTATGGTGAAGTATGGCATTGTATGTCTTCTAATAATCTGATAATTTTCTTGGCCGATCTAGGTCTCGTGTATATAGCATAACATGATAAGTTAAATATATAATAAGCATGGCTACAAGCAACAAAACAATAGGAAAATAAATAAATAAATACATTCCAAATAACTCTAGATAAATCACCAACACAAATAGATAACGATTTTGGGAAAAAAAGTACTATTTCTACATTTTTATAATTTTTTTAGAAACTGGACTAGTTTTTTTTTTTAGAAAATAGGAAAACCACCTCTAGAATGGATGCAGATATAAGTGTGCGACCGATCTGTGCGCCTGGCATCCCGCTCGATCGGCCCACTGCCACTCCCCCGCCTCCTTTCCATTCGATCGATGCATGCAAAGCTGTGGTCGATCGGACCCACTCCCACTCCCACTCCCCCGTCAGACGCAAACAACGAGATGCATGCAAGAGCTGACGTAAACAAAAGAAAAGTAAAACATTTTTTTTTGAGTTGCAACAACTTTTGAATGGTGTGTCGGTTTTCGATTTCGTCTGCACCTCTACGTGGCGAGACGAATAAAACTAGATCTCACTTATATATGTTTTAAAAAATTTTATTTTAATAGCAATTTATGTATAAAAATGTGCTAATAGATTTATAAAAGAAGTTACTACCATGTAATACTAAACTTGCTACTCCAAAAATAAACTAAAGTTTTTACATGTGATATGCACGTCGATTGTTACCATGGGAATATAATAAATTTGTTATATAGTATTTACATAAAGGTACTAACCCCTAAAGAGAGTAACGGACCAAAACAAGACAAGCTGTAACCTAGTGGGGCAAATTATTAAATAAACATTGTATAAGCTGTCAATTAGGGGGACAAGTTATTATAAAACACATTACAAAAAGTCAGGAAACCTAACTTGCCAACTGGGGGCATTTATTAAAAAATAAAGGTAGTGATACAAAACAAGACAAGCTATAACCTGAGAGCCAATTATTACAACAAGCATTGCATAAGCTGACAACTAGAGTGGCAAGTTATTATAAAACCCCACTATATAAGCCGGGAAACATGGCTAGCTTGAAATTAGAGGGACATTTATTAAAAAGGCAAGAGTAGCAACCGAAAATAAGATAAAGCTGCACCCGCAAATTATTAGAAGAAGCATTGCACACGGTGCCTACTTAGAGGGTAAGTTATTATACAACTAATATATAAGATTTAGAAATGCATTCGAACCTAAAAGGTGACCGAGAACTGAAACTAAAAAATATTAAAAAAAACATGACTGAAAAATGAAACAAAAAAAACTGAAATAAACTAGACTGAAATAAACTGAAACTGGGGACAAATTCTTTTGTGGCAACTTATGTGTGCAATGACAAAATTAAACTGAAATTGATAACTAAAAAATAATACTAAAATTGACAAGTAAAAAAATAAAAACAAAAAAAATAATGAAAACCAAAAAAAGATAAAAGGATACTAAAAACTCAAATAAAACAAAAACTAAATAAAAATAAGAAAAAAACCATAGGCTGCATGCAGGGTGAGCGCGAGAGGGCCGCATCGCGTGCAAGCCAGGCCACATGCTGGGTGGACGCGGGAGGGCTGCATGGCGTGCAGGCAAGGCCGCGTCCGGCAGGGGTCGCTCGCTCCACCACGAGCGCGCGACCCCGCGCGCATTAGATTTTCCGCTCTAGGATCACAATGCAAGTTCGGAGCGGTGTTTCCATTGGGTTTCTACAGTATCAGGGAGTCAGATACTTGATTTCGCAGTTGGGAGTCGGATACTTAATTTCGTAGTTCAGGTTAAAAAATCATGATTGTGGTTGAAAGTTAAAAAAAAATAGACTTTACTTCTTCTTTAAATAACCTATTCCCCCGTTCTATAAAAAGAGTCGCTATGTAACTCGTGTTGGTTAAATTTTCTTAGGTTTGACTAGGTTTATAGAAAAAATATTAGCGACATTTATATCTCGAAATAAGTTTATTATGAAAATATGTTCAACGATCCATCTAATCATAAATGTTATTTTTAATATATATTTGGTCAAAATTACTCGTCTGTTTCCAAATAAGTGTCGCCATGGTATTCGTGGCGGTCAAAGTTTTTTAAGTTTGACTAGGTTTATAGAAGATATTAGCAACATTTGTATCTCCACATAAGTTTATTAGGAAAATAAATTCAACGATCTATCTAATAATGTTAATTATGTACTATAAATACTAATGTATTTATATATATATTTAGTCCAAGTTAAAAACGATTGACTCCTCGAGAAGCGAGAATGACACTTATTTTTGGGACGGAGGGGGTAAAAGTGTTTGACTTATCGGGAAGCGAGAATGACACTTTGTTTATGGGATGGAGGGAGTGGTCTCAATTTTATTAAATATAAAATAGGTAACGATCCCCCTAAGTCAGCCTGGGAACATTTTACCTGAAACCCGAAAACCGAACCGAACCGACCCGACCCGAACCGGACCGAAATATCGGTTTTTTCGGTTCGGTTCGGTTTCAGTTTCTGTGCTGGGGAACTTCGGCTTCAGTGGTCGACTTCGGTTCTGATGTTCACCGAACCGAACACCCGAAATCAACCGAACTCCAATCGCCAGGACTCCAAATCACGGGCTGAGGCGTCCGCATAGCAGGCTACCAGCAGCCCAAACCAAAGGCCCAACGGTGAACACACCACACATCAGCCTAAAACAGTGAAACCCTATCCACACCACACATGAGTCTCGACGGGCAACAGGCCAGCGGCGGCGGCACTGGGCCACTGGCGCACTGCGAGGCGTCGAGGCGCGGCGGCGACGGGCGTGGGTGCGAGGTGTCGCGAGTACAGCGGGGAGGCGAGGTGGGGCTGCGCGTCCCGGCCGCGTGGGCGAGCAGCGAGCGGGGCGGCACGGCAGTGCAGGCGAGTGGGGCTCTGGCGCCGCGCGTGCGAGCAGCGAGCCGGGCGGCGCGACCGGCCAGCCATGCGTGACGGCGCTGGCACGGCGACCGCGCTGCGAGGGGCGGCTGGGGGCGGTCGGGGATGGCGCAGCCGCTGGGGACTACCGGGGGACGCCGCAGAAGCAGGGCAGCAGGCGGACCAGATCCCACGCAGGTACGAGATAGGCAAATCTCGGTTGAAACCGACCACCGAACCGATGAAACCGAAACCGAGATCATCGGTTTCTCATTTTCTCTGCAACCGATCGGTTGTGACCTTCTCCAAAACCGAAGTTTTCCCAGACCGAATAACCAAATCGAATTATCGGTTTAAACCGAATGCCCGGCCTGGCCCCTAAGTGATATTAATAAATATGTAAAAAGTTTGAAAAGGGAAAGTCAACAAATCCAAAAAGAAAACTCCCCTATAGGCGCTTTGTACCGGCCAACATCCAAATTATGTCCTCTCAATCTCCGCAAAACAGAGTAAAGCTAACAACAGTCTATGGCCCCACAAGATACCATGAGAAAGATGCATTCCTGGGAACATAAAGCGAGAAAAGCCAGCTGATGGAAGGCGATGCCTAGTGATGGGAAACTTTAATCTAATTGTTGTGCTAGAGACAAAAGCAACAAACGCCTTAGCATAATGGCGATGGGAGTTGTAACACTACTGTAACGTACTGTGCGCAACAAAGAAATAAATCAATTAGCAAACAAATTCTCCATAAGAACAAACCGGCGGTGAAAGTTTCAAACTGCTGGCTCGGCAGACGATGTGGTCGTCCGAACCGTGGATATTTCCACCGCCAACGAACAGACGGTGATAAGGTTGTTTCACCACCGGCTCTAACAGTGGTGCGTCTTTCCATCTTGAAACCGGTGGTGAAACTTCTATTCTCCGCCGGTTTCGTTGTGCGTGTCGCGCTTCGGATGCCTAGCCGGCGGTGCTAGTGTTTACACCGCCGGTTTGGCGGACGACACAGCGGCGAAGGCCGATATTGTGTTTACCGACGGATCATACACCGGACTGGCGGTGAAAACTGTTATCACCACCGGTGGATCATCCAGAAGGGATGCCTCATCTCATGAGCCTGCTGTGATAAGTATCACCGTCGATTGTCTCATAATCGACGGTGAAAGTCCCACTTTATGTCGTAGTGTATGCAAACCCTCATGTCTCATCTTTAATCTCAACACGCTTGCCTGCCAATTCATCAATCATACGATTTAAAATCCATATTCATCAAGTCATGTCTCTTTTGCAATTCTCAACACATGCTTGTAATAATCTAACCATTACCCTTATTTCTCAACACCATTTACTGCTTCCTCGCGCGGCCACGTCGCCTGCTTTTTGTGTCCGACCGATCCGGCATCAACGGCAGCACGGGCATTCCAGGACCTGCGTCGAGCCTTCCAGAAAAAAAAAAGACCGGTCCTCTCTTCCCAGTCGCGGCGATTCCCCTCCCGCACCCCTGTAATTCATCAACATACAAACTTAGACTCAATTTTCATTTATATCATTCACTTCGCACTTCACTTTATTATGATTTTTTTATGGAAACCGTAGTACACACATGTATGTGGGCCGTTCCCATCTTTTATTCATTCATTTATTCATTGAATGCTTATTCATCAATCATCATGCATCCATCCATATCCGTAGTCGATCAGACTGCTGAATTTGAAACACGTAGAGAGAACGAATTAAGGCCCGTATACGCAGCTAGGGTATTAGTGCAGCACTCGGCGTTGGTGCACGTTTTTACAGCAATCGGCTCACACCTCCAAGGGCAGCAAATGCAGAAGGTGATGGTCCCGTGTGCTGCCGGAACTGCAGATTAAGGCTTTGTTCAGTTCCAGGTCGTAAATTTTTGGATGTCACATCGGGTATCACGTGAGAGTGTTACATGGGGTAAACCAGACCTCGTCTCTCCCACGATGTTAGACTTCATATTGCAAAGTGAATTTCAGTATCGAAAGGTGTGCATCTACGACGTACTGTAATTGTAATCACAACATTCAACACTAATGCAACACTTAAATTCGTGCTATGCACACATTTTGATCTGCATGGCCACTGTTTAGATAAAGTTATGGAGTACGGCTTTACTTTTTTTTTCAGGAGTGAAGGATGTGAAGAACCACCAGACAGGAACTACTGCTACATGAAATCGAAAGCAAGGAATAGATCCTGAGATTGCAATCCCTTTCCGAAAGGAAAAAAAAAGTCAACCTAAGTTGCAGATCAACACTACACTTGAGGATCAGAGTCGTCCCTCCCATTTGCTTTCTGAAGCTGAACTAGATGTCTAGATTTATTATTATGCATTAGTTACCCAGAAGAGCAGTGTTAGTGTTACCTGCATGCGCTGCTACTTATGAGTAAATTCAGATGTAATCTTTATTCCGCCCAAAAGAAATTTTCATCAGAGACAAAATAGTACGGTTATACCAAAACCAGGGACGAAGCTAGGAAAAAATTTAGGAGGGGCTGAACAACGGCAATTAGCAAGAAAAGTGGTTCAGCAAATCTCAGCCCCTCCTACCTCTACATCTACAGCTAAAATTTCAGGCGACGGCTCTATGGGGCTTCACTTGCTCGCGAGCGGTAGGGGGGGCTGGAGCCCCCCTAGCCCCACCGCTGGCTCCGTGCCTGACCAAAACTAAGCCACGATCCAGTTGTAATCATCAGGAAAGTGCATGGTGTCAAAAAAAAATAAGCTCGACAGCAAAAGGCAGTAATGATATCATGATGGGAGCCACTACACTTTCAATGATAATGTTGTCAGAATCAAAACTTTATTAGTTGCTCCAAGCAAGAGCAACCTAGCTTCAGATGAGCAAAAGGCAGTAAAGATCACCACTGCTACGGCCTACGGCTAGCTAGTTAGCTCCAGGGCGCCGCAATGCTTTTTATTTGCATCTTTCCCAAATCCCCAGGCCAAATAAACCACCTTTAACTAATGATGACTATAGTTGGAGGATCAGATCAGTAGTTCAGTAGCAGCAAAGCTTGCAGATGCATATACAGCAGCACCGAGGCATATATATGATGAGATTACTGACTCTCGATCTCCAGCATATCCACACTAACCACACACACACACCCCACTTCAAAGAGTGAAGGATGTGAAGAACCACCAGACAGGAACTACTGCTACATGAACTAGATATCTTAGCTATTGAACTAGCTATTGATTGCTCAGGTAAGAAATAAAAGGAGCTGGAGAATATAGATAAGTGTGTTATGTGTAAATAGCTATAGGTTGAGAGCAAATCATCAGCTATATGCTGTAGAAACCAGGGAACCCTATCTGCTCATAGGTAGTGTGTGCTGTGAAGTTATGGTCCCCTATGAATGAATACTTGTACAGTAAAGAGTGATGTAAAACTCTTGTACTAGTTTGCTAATTATAAAGTTGTGCTTGGTTAAAACTTGAAAGTAATCATGCTCCTCTTGTGAGGCATAAGATGCCAACATTTTGCAATTTAAATGCATTCATTCTTCCTTCGTGCAGAAAATGCGAGCAACACAGGTGTCTAACTCAAGCAGGTCAGTGGTAGCTAGTGATAAATCCCAATTCTCAACCTCGCAGGTCACAGTCAAGAAGTTAAGAAGGAAAAAAAATCCAAAGGCCGGGCACAGGTCACAGTCAGACTCGCAGAAAAAGCTCCCCAGCAATTCCTATGTTCATTGGTTCATGTGAAATAAACAATTTGGCACAGCAGAACATAATCCAATGGAGAATAATTATCATCCAAAATTGATCCATGCGAGAACAGATAGTCCAGATACACAACAGATAGTCCAGAACTAAGTTACATTGTATTTTTCAAGTGAAAGAAAAATCTGTAATGTTAATTAGTGAGTTTTTATGTAGTGCAAAAGCAAGGTAATCGTCCATCTAATATCTTGGCATAAAAATAATAATAAATAGATCTAACATAAGGTGTTAAGTGACTCACAGGAGTAGTTTTGGGTGGCTGAGGTGGAGGGAATAGCACCGGTGGCAGTGGCAAAGCTTGACCCATACTCGATGCAAAATTCTGCATGTATTGGAACATTTGGTCCATCCTCAACCGATTTTCTTCATCTATCCTCTGCATCGTCTGCCGCTCGGCCACCATCTTCGCCTCCATCTCCGCCATCCTCGCCTCCATCTCCTCCCGTTGCTTCATTTCTGCTTCCACCCGGGCCTATAACATTTCATCCCAATGTTAAAATACAAAGCTAAAGTACATAACAATCAACGAACGATGAATAAATAAGAAATAACCTGGAGAGTCTCCATCTGAAACTGCGTAGTGGTTGGCCGTGGGCGTATCGCTAGGCTCGAGCTCGTGCTCCTTGCTCGGATCTGGGAGAGAGTGGGAGTAGAGGCCGTGTCGAGTGTACTGTCGCCAATCCAGTACCGGCCATGCTTCTTGCCTCCTCCCACCCTCATCACGATTTCTCCATCAAGATCCTTAGTGCTCGGATCGAACTGTGGCCCATGAACCAGCCTTGCCATCGCCGTGTACTCACTGACGCGGCTGTGGATGTTGTGATCGCTGTACGCCTCGGGCGGGTCCTCCGGGTTGAAGTCGATGTTTGCCGTCGCCTTGCCCTTTTTGGACAGAACCCATGCCTTGAATTGGGAGCAAGGCTGGCCCTCATGTGACGACGACTGCGGCAAAAATGCAAAATGATTAGAAATTATGCAGAATTAAGCGTTAGAATAAAGAAATGAATTTGCGTACCCATTTTTCCCTGTATTCGTCGAGGCTCAGGCTGCCTTGATGGTGTGATGCACGTGGCATCAGCAAATGCCGGTCCCGGCAAGCGTTGTGCGTCTCCACCCACCTGGGCTCCACCCACTTATCCACCATGTATTCCCAGCACTGGGCATGCTGGGCGCACCAGTACGGAGGCACCTACGTGATCAAGTGTATGACATATGAAAAAAATGAAATTAAGCATAATTAATCTCATAAAAAGTAAATATTAATGTTCTATATGTACCTGCAAGAATTGTTCCTTGGTCAAGTTCATTGTTCTTGCCTCTTCTTTTTTAACATTCATCCGTCTATGTTGAGCATAGTAGTCGATGATGGCCTGGACGCGCGCCTCGTAGTGCATGTCCTTCACGAGCTTCTTGGCGGCTTCTTCACAGATGGAGGCCGCCTTGGCCTCGTACCCCTCCTGGCATCTGTAGAAGTCCTGCATATAGACGTGATGTATACAGTCATTACTTCAAGAATGTCCAGTGAATGTGATGTATTGAGCAATATAGTGCGAGGAATACTTACCCACAGCTCGCCCTTCAACCGCTCCGCCTTGTTGGGGAATACCCTAGCGTCATGATCAGCGACGTCGAGGGCGGCGACGTAGTGGTCCCACGTGTAGGCCGGCTGCAGCTCTTCGCGGAACTGCACTAAGCCAAGGAAGTTTTACCTGCACAAAAGGCCAAGGATGCCGTTGACCTTGCGGTTGTGATCACCCCCACTGACCTTAATCCAACCCCTGCCCAATTGATTAAGATAAATTATTAGTTTCCATTATAATTTTCAACATATGAAACGAAAAATTATTGAGAACATCTAAAGTTACTTACTTTTTCCCAGAGGGTCGAACCATCGGACGTCTCTCAAGAGGCATCGGTCACCTCGGGAGGGTCGAGGGACCTCGCAACCAGACCTCGGGATCCAGTGCCTCCTCCTACACCGGTGTTTGGATACTAATAAAAAACAAATAATAGAATCCGTCAGTAAACCGTGAGACGAATTTATTAAGCCTAATTAATCCGTCATTAGCGCATGCGTTATTGTAGCACTTTATTGTCAAATCATGGACTAATTAGGCTTAAAAGATTCGTCTCGCAAAGTACTCGCAATCTGTGTAATTAGTTATTTTTTTAGTCTATATTTAATACTCCATGCATGTGTCCAAACATCCGATGTGATAGGGTGTAAAGTTTTGGCGTGGGAGCTAAACAAGGCCTAAAGCCAGCGTGAAAAGAAAAAAAAAACAGCGATTGATTAATTAATTATATGTTCCAACTAAAGGTTGAAACCATACGTACCTATGTATGTATATCAGAAGTATTATATTAATTAATTATATAATAAAGAGAAAGAGACATATATACATCGTCTATTTATCAAATTGTTTTGCAAACAGCTAGCAATTCTCAGTTGTTGAACATCGATCAGGTTCTCTTAATATACATACATTTAATTTTTGATATATATATATATATATATATATATATATATATATATTTGTTGAGGCCTTATTTTTAAAGTAAGTATATTTTTGATATCTTTCAAGATATCTTTCTACACTGATCGATCATTTCTTCTAAATTTTCGATATCATCACATATATGCTTCCTTTAATCTATCCATAAAACTTAATGGTCTTAATTATGTCTCTATGTACTAGTTGGAGTGACTTGTCTCTTCTAGAGGCTCTCAGATACTTTTTCTATTCTGAGTTTAAAGATCTACTGTAGTATAGTATACCCAATATCTTTATTACTATGTTCAGCAATATTAACTAGTATTATCAAGTTTCTTATACAGGAGAGAGCTAGATACCCTTTTTAATATATATAATATCACTATTTTGGCTAATAACTCTTCCTTGAGCAATTTTATTTTTGTTCTAAGGCTTGCAGAGCCAATTCTAATTTATTATTTGTGATAGAAAAATATGTTCTTCTAGGTGCTTATGTTCCTTCTGCATCCTTTCAGATTTTAATTCTAGAAGATCATCTTGCCTTTACCCCAAGTTATATAAAAATTATATATCAAATCAACTATTAAATTTATCTAATTAACCATGTGAAGTGTGCCAAGTATACTCTTCAGAGCTATTTATTCGATCTGCACCTTATATAGAAAAGGTGCGACTAGGTAAAATCCCACTGGATTACCCTACCACTAGACCATATGACATTTCATAGCAACTATTAAATTTTTCTAACCACGTGAAGTGTGCCAAGTATACTCTGCAGAGCTATTTCTTGTGCCCCTTATTATATTATATTTATATTCTGTTTAGTATCGATGGTCTTTCCTACTAACTTCTAAATTTAAATATATACATAGGCTCCCATCACTACTGGATTCAGGTTCTTTGCCGAGTGCCTGAGGCACTCGGCAAAGGCTATAATGCACTCGGCAAAGCCTTTGCCGAGTGTGGCACTCGGCAAAGCACACACGGCAAAAAATTGATCGGCAAAGCACTCTTTGCCGAGTGTATTTTATCGGGCACTCGGCAAAGGCTTTGCCGAGTGCCCCGGAAACACTCGGCAAAGAAAAGCGACCGTCACGGCGCCGGTTCCGTTGACGGTCACTTTGCCGAGTGTCAACCCTGCCGGCACTCGGCAAAGATTTTTTTAAATTTTTTTTAAAACTTTCTTTGCCGAGTGCCAACACGTGAGGCACTCGGCAAAGAGCTTCTATTTTTTTTTGAGAATTTTCTTTGCCGAGTGCCAAACCTCCATGCACTCGGCAAAGCCTTTTTTTTAAAAAATTCTTTGCCGAGCGCCAACCCGGCAGGCACTCGGCAAAGAGCTTTTATTTTTTTTTTTGAAAATTTTCTTTGCCGAGTGCCAAGCCTCCAGACACTCGGCAAAGATTTTTTTTTTTTAAAATTATTTGCCGAGCGTCAACCCGGCAGGCACTCGGCAAAGAGCTTTTATTTTTTTTGGAAATTTTCTTTGCCGAGTGCCACCACTCCAGGCACTCGGCAAACTTTAAAATTTTTTTTTTTAAATTTCTTTGCCGAGTGTTATAGTCATAGCACTCGGCAAAGCTGGAAAATCTATTTTCTGGTCGCCCATTTTGCCAGCTTTGCCGAGTGTTTTGACCATTGCGCTCGGCAAAGGGGTCCTTTGCCGAGTGCAACACTCGGCAAAGTGACCCAAAACGGCAAATAATTTTTTTTTTGCGTTCCATCATGACAAATACATTCATACAAACATATATCACATATATATCTTATCCATCACATATATATCTCATCCATCGCATATATATCTCATCCATCACATATATATCTCATCCATCCACACATCCATCCGCCCATAACACATCCATCACAATATGTAATAATAAGTGCTCAAGTCCATCCAAATAAGTTTACAAGTTCATCAAAGTCCACAAGTGCATCACAAGTCCATCACCAAGTGAACAACAAATGTAAAAAATACAACATGCACTCATCTCGGCCACTGCGACTGTGGTGAAGGCCCAGGTGCATCATTCGTAGGTGCATGAGGTGGATTATTCGAACCACCGTCAGATGGAGACTGCACAAAGGAGAAAAGATTGCATGTGAGACAAAATTATTTAGATAGCTAATCTAGGACGATAGAGGCCATACAAGCAAAGCACAAGTGAAAGTAAAAAACTTTGATACTCACAGGAGTAGCTGCAGCTGCAGGACGCGGAGGCGGAGGTGGAACCAACAGCCCAGGTGGCAGAGACAAGCCCATACGTTGCCCAAGCCCTTGTAGGAAATCCGTAATGTCCATCAGCCTCTGCGCCTGGGCCTGCCGCTCGGCCCGCTCGGCCTCCAACTGGGCCCCCAGCTCCTGACGTTCCTTCATTTCTTGTTCTAGCCGGGCCTGCAATATTTCACTCCAATGTTTCAGTAATGCAAAGCTAATTAAGGTGTGTAAAGATCAATGTATGACGAGTAAAACAGGAATAACCTCATGTATAGCCGTTGAATCCTCGGTAGGAACGGAAGGTACCGTAGGATTTTCATGGGGATCGTAAGTTGCCTCTTCTGGCCATCATCAGAGTCTACCTCTAGGTACCTGGAGGATTTACACTTTGGACAGAACTTTGCATGCTCGTGTTCTTTCCTAAATAGGAGACACCCTTTCGGACAAGCATGTATCTGCTCATACGGCATCTTAAGTGCTCGAAGGAGTTTCTGTGACTCGTACATGCTCTTCGGCAGAATGTGGCCCTCCGGAAGCAAGGTGCCAATCACGGCCAACATCTTATCGAAGCCAGGTCGACTTAAGTTTAACTCGGACTTCAACCCCATTAAGCGTCCAATGGCATCCAGTTGAGACACCGTTGACCGATCGTGAAGGGGTTTCTGTGCCGAGTCCATCATATCGTAGAACGCCTGTGCGGCTGCTTCCATCTCCTCCTTCTCACGTCCCTCATCGAACTGTCCTTGGTGAAAGTCATCTAACATGTCTGCTACCCCGGCATCAGCATCAAAAGCCTCCACCCGTGGTCTCACCACCTCCTCTCTCATACGATGGGCTTCACCATGGTGGACCCACCGGGTGTAGTCCGGCGTAAATCCATTCTTCACAAGATGTTTACCCATTTCCACCTTGTTTACCCTTCTCCTGTTTCCACATTTGCTGTAGGGACACAAAACTAGGCAATGTCCTTTAGCAGCGTTGCCAAATGCACTGTTCAAGAAAGCATCGGTCTTGTTCATCCATTCCGTGGTGTAATCACTCTGACTTCTCCAGCCCGTGTACATCCACTAACGGTCATCCATCCTCTAACATATGTATCGGCGAGTAATGTAACCATTAATTGCATGTACATGGTGTTCCTACTGTCTAATAGGTGAGGATAGGTCCTAATCCCACCCGCAGATGTGTAGATGAGGTTAGTTTCCATGCTCTACTCCTATCCGAGACAGAATTTCGGCAGCACCTCCCCGCTGTTCTCTAGATACACGTCCTACCAAAGAAGAGTGTGTATCCGGAGAACAATAGGGAGGTGATGCCGAAAGTCTGTCTCGGACTAGAGCAGAACATGGAAACTAACCCATCTACGCATCCGCGGGCTGTCCAAAAAGCGTGGACAATCCGAAATAGATACGGTCATAGATATGCAAAGATCTGCATACCTCCAACCGTATCTCTTTCGAACGGGAGACGCCTAACTGGGTTACGCGATCTACGACAATGATATGAAAAGAGGGGTTGTACCTAGGGTGGCGATGGAGTCAGGCTAGCGGGGCCGTGGCGGGTCGGTGCAGTGGCGAGACGACGCGGTGCAGGCAGACCGACACGGTGGCGAGAACTCCGACTCAACTCTGACGGGCTCTTCTCTACAAAAATGGAACAAAATACTGTTATTTACAAAAAAAATCGGCAAAACCTCCCCTGCACGGTGAGGTTTCCAAAACCTGCAAAAAACAACGGCACGATGGCCGACAAGCACATATGGCTCAACAGAAGCCATGTAGTTTGGATATCAATCCATGTAGAAGAATATATCCAAGTAGTACCTCTACTTGTACTACTACTACCACTACTTCTACTACTACTACTACCACTAATTCTACTACTAATACTACCACTAATTGTACTAATACTGCCACTAGTACAACTAATACTACTACAACTACCACTACCTCCACAATAATAAGTGAGAAGGCATACCTGACGGGCGACGGGGTAGGGGCGGGCGGCGTCGGGATCGGGCGGAGTCAGGGATGGGGTCGAGCACGGATGGCGTCGGGGCGGGTGGTCCACGGGGCGCGGCCGGGGGCAGGGCAAGGCCGGAAAAAAGGCGCGGCCGGGGCGCAGGGCCGGCCGGGGTCAGGGCGGCGCTGGCAGGGGGAAGGCGCCAGCAGGGGGCACGGCGCGGCCTGGCGCGCGGCGCAGAGCGGGCGGCGCGGCTGGGGAAGGGCCGGCCGGGGCACGGCGCGGCCGGCGGCAGGGCGCGAAGGACAGCGGGCGGCGCTGGCCGAGGCAGCCGGCCGGCCGAGGGCACGGCGGCGCGCGGGCGGCAGGGCGTGGGCACGAGGGAAGGCGGCGCGGGGAGGAGGGTCTGACGTGCGCGCGGGCAACGCGCGTCCGAGGACCGGCGCGCGCAGAGCGGGGCTCGCGGAGGCGCGAGCCGGATGGATTCGGCTCGTGGTGCGGGCGCTGGCGGCGGCTGCTTGGCAGGCGCGAGGCGCTCTTCGGGCCGATCGCGGCCGGGCGCGCTGGTCGCGGCGGCTCGGCGCAGGGCTCCGGTGCGGGAGCCGGGACGGCGGTCGGGCGGCGCGGACGGCGCGGGCAGGGCGCGCGGGCAGCAAGGCGGACGGGCGGGCGCGAGGCGCGCGGGCGGCCGGTGGCGGCGCGGGCGAGCGGGGCGGGCTGGCGTTGGCGCGGTTTGCCTGGCAGTGACTGCCCGGCCGGTCAAAAACCGGGTGTCCGCGGCTTTGCCGAGTGCCGGATCAGGGAGGCACTCGGCAAAGATTTTTTTTTGTTTTTAATTTCTTTGCCGAGTGCCCCAGATCTGGCGCTCGGCAAAGATTTTTTTTTATTTTTTTTAAATTCTTTGCCGAGCGTCTCAGATCTGGCGCTCGGCAAAGAAAAATTTTTTATTTTTAAAATACTTTGCCGAGTGCTCCCTGGACGGCACTCGGCAAAGATTTAAATTTTTTTTAATTATTTCTTTGCCGAGTGCTCCTGTGTATGCACTCGGCAAAGAGAAAAATTTAAAAAAAAATTAAAACATTCTTTGCCGAGTGCCTGAGGGCTGGCACTCGGCAAAGACACCCTTTGCCGAGTGCCATGCCCCGGCACTCGGCAAAGTTTTTTTGTTTTTTTTGTTTTTGGCCTCCAATTTTTTTGTGCAGCCTTTTTAAAGCACCAGGAACTCCTAGTTACAATTTGGAGATTTTTTTGTGGCTTTTTGTTATATTTAGTTACTTTATTTCGTTTACTTGAATTTTTCTGGAAATTAGAAATTTGAACTGCACGTGGTACGAATAATGGAGTTTAATGATTCGAAAATTGATAGTCATGTTAGTGTGTGTTATGAGAGGCCGTATCCAGGAACGGACCCGAAATTTCGGATATCTCGTTCACGAAACATGTCCGCGAAATTGCGTGTGAAGTGTTTATAAATTCTATAAAATGCAAACGAAGTCCAAAAATCATGAAACTTGTTGAGATGTCGTGATATCATATGTGGAGGCTATGATAAAAATTTCAGAAGATTTCGTGCACGTTGTCACGTACGATGCTTACAAACCAGGACATCTTCACACGCAATTTCACGGGCAGCCTATGCCGAGTGTATAGATTTTGCCGAGAGTTTGGCGCTCGGCAAAGAAGTCCTTTGCCGAGTGCCTGTGTTTGCCGAGTGCAATTCTTTGCCGAGTGCAGCACTCGGCAAAGAAGATCTTTGCCGAGTGTCCGATTTTTGACACTCGGCAAAGAAATTTACACTCGGCAAAGTCTCTGTTTCCAGTAGTGCATGCAGAGTGGATTCACGTACGTACCGTGGGCCATGAAAATAAGCAGCAGGGCCATGGCCCAGATGAAAAGCACAGGGATCGTCCTCTTGCCGGCCATGTCGCACGTGGTCTCGACCGCTCAGATGAAGATCGTGCGCCTGAGCTATCTATCTATCGATATGATCTGCGGCTGATATATCCACCTCTATCGAGTGCACATATATATACACATACGTTTGCCTGGTAGAACCAATGCGAGCCAGAACTTGCTTATTATTGATAGCTCCAATCTAATGCCAGCCGGGCAGAGCTTCTTTGAAACATCACCATGCTGGCCACAGCTAGCCGTGATTTTCGATATCGCTTCATTGCGTTGTATTGGTTCTGCTGTCCCGGCCACAACCCATGCATGGGTACACGCATGCTGAGGTCACCGGCACCGCGCTCCATGCGTACACGCTTGCGCCAGGCCGGGATAGCAAAACCAATGAAATAAAGCGACAGAGGAGCTGGGGTTTTTATTCCTTTTTATTTTTTCCCGAATACGCAGGAGCTCTGCGTATCATTGTGCTTAAGAAGAAAGAGTTTACGTTACAAAGGACACCGGCCGTGTCGGGATTACGTTAGGGCTACATTTTGATCCAAATTAAACAACCAAAAAACTACTGGAACAACACAGCCTTCAGCTATCGCCCGGCCAGCACTCCCAGTCCGCTTGCTCCAGCGTTCCGCTTCAGCCTTGATGGTCTGCAGGGAGCTCGCTGATTGTAGGTGCAGCTAGCGCCTCTGAAGCCGACGCCACCAGATGATTGTCGATGACACTCCCTGTGACAGCTGTTGCAGGATTTAAGAACCAAAGTTCTCTGGTGAACGAGCACTTGGCAATGATGTGATCAGTTGTTTCCTGCTCCTGATCGCATAGAAAACAGAGGTCCCTCGCCTCCAGGCCATGGCGTGCCCTCCTGTCCGCCGTCCAATGTCTCCGCCGTAGCGCTAGCCATAGGAAGATCTGTACCATCTTGAACACATCTTGATAGCAACCGGACTTCCATTCTCCAAATATCCTAGGAATACAGCACCAAATCCTCCTCTCCCTATTTCTTCTTTGAAGTTAGCTGTCATGAGCTTTAACTCTTTGTAGGTGAACTGTCTGTTTCCAAACGCAGTCGACCTTTCTTGAGGGCTAGGAAGCCTTGAGTCGTTTGCTGTCCATGTAACTAGAGCCAAACCACATCTTATATGAATAACCTTCAGTGAATACAGATTTTGTGGTTCGTTTATGGAATGTTACCTTGTTTATGTTTCAGTCTATGAAGGATAAGAAGTGCCGCCACAAATAGTAGTGTCGCTACTGTTATTGGGACAACTATTTCGATGGCAAGTATTCTCTTGCCATTCTTGTTCTCGGTTCACAGGTAGAAGCACCGTTATCACACATATTTGCATTGTTACCAATCCTAGCATCGGCGCAACACTTTGAGTTGGTTAAATGGAGAAAGTAGTGACTGTACTTATTTGATTCAAGTATAGTAGTTGTTTCATTTACAATTTATTGTCCATGGATCATTCTAGGAGGAACTGCATAATACCTAAAAAAAGAACAACTTTGGATTAAGTGAACTCTGGAAGTCAGCTACGTAATGCAAACCTTAAGACAAGAGATCCATTTTGATGTTTTTGTAGTAGAGACAGCTGGATCCGGTCCACTGAGTTTGTTGCTTGACAATTTTTTTTTTCAGGACCATGCTCTGCATGTATATCATTAAGAAGGAGAAGGAATTGTTACATAGGTAAACGCCGAATGGCCTAGGATGCGAGGGACACGCTAAAGCCTATCAGTGTGTACCCAGAAAGCATTGCTTCTAATAGGATATTACATAGAGAGTGTTTTGCGACTACGTACGGGGTGATCTTAAATCAAGCACTGGCCGAACTTGCCCACAAAGCAGCAAGGTGGCTGTACCCCGCCTGGCAGCGATCAACCTCCTCATGAATGGCGTCAGTCACCGCGACGGCCGTTTGGCGGACGTTGTCGAATACCCTTCGGTTACATTCCTTCCAAAGGCACCAAGCTCCCAGGATAAGCAAAGAGTCGTATCCTCTGCGACGTTGCTGTCCCAGCCGCAACCGGCTCTGAAGCCACCAATCCACGACGGATGTTCCGGGTGGCGGCGAAAGATGGGCGAGCTCAAGGGTCGCAAGCACCCTGTACCACACCTCTCTGGCAAACACACGGCCGGCCACTAGGTGATGCGCCGTCTCTTGCTCCTGATCACATAGTGAACACTTGTCGTGATCCTGCAATCCATGGCGCATCCTTCTTGCCCCCGTCCAAAGTCGATCATGAAGCAACAGCCAAAAGAAGAACTTGCATTTTGGCGGAGCTCTAGCTTTCCACCGCTCCTGGGCGCCCCTGAGGGATGTCATCCCGTAGAAGAAGGCTCTGTAGGTGGAGGAGGTAGTTTACATGCCGTAAGCAGTCCAGCGCCAGATGAACCTGTCGCTTGTGCTGTCGTCAAGCACGACCCCATCAACCTTTTGCCACACAGTGACATAATCGCATAGTACCTCGGTGGTGGGAGCCCCTTGTATGTCGCGGACCCAGCTCCGGTTGGTAATGGCGTCTCGTACTGATTTGAGGCGGCGTCGCTTGCCGATGGCGGCCTATAGGTGCGGGGCAGATGAACAAATCGAGCCATCAGGTAGCCAGGAGTCGGTCCAGAAACGAGCCGATTGTCCGTCACCAATCACGGTCGCAACGGAGGATTGGAACATGCATCGGACCACACGCTCTTTCTTCACCGGAAGCCCGCACCAGCCAAGCTCTGGTTGGACGCGTCTACGCCACTCCCAGCGCAAACACAGGGCAAAACCAGTGATCTTTAGGTCTGGGACACCTAGCCCGCCGTAGCACGGGGGTGCGCAAACGGTGCGCCAGGAGACTTTGCATTTTCCCCCTGCCGCGACCTCAGTTCTGTTAGGTTGATCTCCACCAGATACGGCCAAATCTGGTCCGTGATCGGGGGCGTCCAACCCAGCAAGGCTGGTGGCCCTCGTTGCACAGTGCCAAATAAAAAGAGGTGGAGGCCGGGTGCTGGGTTGGTGGCCCCGTTGCACAGTGCCAAATAAAAAGAGGTGGGGGCCGGGGCACAAAAAATGAGGTTCGCCGCCGCCAACAGTACCCCACCACAAACCCTACCGTTTGAGGGAGCACTATCAGCGACGGGAAGCACCACCACCGACTCCACCACCACCGGGGACGCCACTGTGACTCCTCCATCGACGCTCTGCACCACCGCCCCGTCAATGGCGAACTCTTCCATCACCAAGCAGGATGGTCGGTACCCTTGCCCCTCCCTCTCTCTCTCTCTCTCCCTCTCTTCCCCTGGTATTTGTTCTAGGTCATACCACCTACTTTGCCTCGAACAGAGAAGAGCTCATCCGCTAGATCCTGCACCTAGGGTTCTCTAATTTAAACAATGGTATCGGAGACGGGTTTACTAGCGCGTAGATCTGGAATGGGGAAGAAATCGAAAAGAATAAAGAGTGTATTCGATTTGATTCGGATTTCACCCATACCCTAACCCTAGAAGAAAGGTCGGAGAAGAGAGGGACCTACCTGGGGCTTCCCTCACCGCTGGCACACCGCCATCGTGAGGGAAGAGAACCGCTATCGCGTGGGAAGGTGACCCACCGCCGCGCGGGAGTCCGAACCACGCTGGCGTGTGGGCCCAGGGCACCACCGCAGTGCCACTCGATGGCGCCGCGCGCGGCTTCGGCCGCACGCGTGCGCCGGCGAGGTGCACCACGGCGGCGCCACCATCTTCGTCGCAAGCTCGACTCCGGCGCCATCTCCATACGTTCGATGGCGGCTGTGCGTGCGAGAAAAGCGGGGGCAAGCAAGAAGAGGAGGAAGGGGAGCTAGACTTGTTCCAGCGGCACTCTTCCTCCCTAGCGCCGACGGCCACTATGGCCGCCACCGCCGTCATCTACTAAGGGCTGAGGTGAAGAGAGAGATCGGAAGGGAGTGAATGAGCTAGGGTTTAGGGGGAGGCCAGCCACACACGCGTTTTTGTTCGGCCGATCTACGCGCACAACCGTTAGATTCGATCCAACGGTCAGCGCTTGCTGGGCCGGCTCCAAGCCCAGGCGAGAAGGAGAGAATCCTGGCCTAGGCCCAGGTTGTGGCCTAGGACGCGGGAGGGACGCGCGCGCGGTTGGGCCACGGCAGCACGCTGAGCTCGAGTGGGCCTCAGGCCGCGCGTATGGGCCTCAGGCCGCAAGAAGCAGTAGCAGTTTTGTTTTAGTTTTATTCATTTTTAGAAGAAATGTTTGAATGAATTTTAGCCGAGTTATGAGTTTTCAATCTCTGTCAAAATTTTAACCAACGGGATAATTTTTTCAAAGAGTAGATGAGTGCAATAAATTGCATCCGAAAAGTAGATAAATTCTCTTTACATTTTTCCGCTGCTATGATTATGTTTATCTTCTCATCAAATTCGAACCAATGCGAGTATTTAATTTGAAGAGTAGTTGTATTTTTCAGTAAATTGTGATTTTGTTTATCCTCTGATTAAATTAAAATTTAAACCGGAGGAGTAGCCATATTTGTTTATGTTAAATTATGGTATTGTTATTTTCTGACCAATGTTGATGATAACAGTATTATAAGTTTTGTTTATAAGTTCCATGCATTAATTCTATTTCTGCCCAACGGTGATGTAGAATTAATATAGAAGGATAATATTTTATTCTATTTCTGTCCAACGGTGATATAGAATAGAATTGAAAGTTTTAAAAGTTTAATGCGTATATTTTAACCAGACCAACGTAGGGTTATTTCTATGCTCATTGTTGTTGATTATTGTTTGATATTTTTCAGACAAAGATCTCCATGCTTTCATTCTTGAAGTCTGAAAAGAAAATAAGATGGGTACTTGTGACTCAGATGATGAAAAGCCTAAGTGTAAGTTCTGTAAGAAAGAAGGCCATTGCGTAAGGGATTGTGTTCTCCTTAAAGAATGGCTTGAAAAGAAAGAGATTCAGGGATATAATTAATCCAAGAAAAGCAGATAGAGCAATAAGAGTCGCAAATGGCATCGAAGTTGATACGGAAGTTTAGTTTAAGAAATGTCTTTTATATACTCTCTATGAAGAAGAATTTAATTTCAGTTTCAATCATTATGATAAGAGATGTAAGAAGTCAGATGCATGTTTAATTTGACCAACGTTGGATTAAGCTTGTGTGTTACACAGTATTTGGATTTATTTCTAAATCTGATGGATTGAATATGTAAACACTTCCTATGTCCTGAGAGCTAATTCTAGAATGTATGCCCCTTATAGGGAATTATCCCGCATGGCGAGAGAAGTTTTGGCATAGTACTTATGCTGCATGGTGGGAGAAGTTCGTGATGACTCATGTGTTTGGTATATCCCGCACAACGAGAGAAGTTTGGGGTAGCTCTTATGTTGTCCTAGTAATGACCATGCGATTCTGTTGTGTCATGGTCATTAAGCACTAAATGAGTTTAAGGACAAAAGAAAGTTGCATACGAACCAAAATATAAGAAGAACATGCGAGCATGACTTGCAGAAGTACCGCTAAAGGCTTTATTGAGTTCACGAAGTGGAATGAGGAAAGTGTACTCCCATACAATTTAAGAAATAACTTTGTTTGTATGTGAATAAAGAAAGTCATAAATGTCTCATTCACAAGAGTTTTGAATAGTTTTGAAATTATGGCAGTAAAGTTTATGCCACATTTTGAGGGGGAGAATTGTTAAGAAAGATACTCCCCTATACTTCAGATAATGCGATGCATAGTGTGTATTGAGGGCAAGAGTGATCTATAAAAGATGAATATGATCGTTGTTGACGGTAGTTATTGTTCATCATAAACCGTTGACATAACTTGAATAAATGCTTGAAATGGATCACCAATAGAAACTTAGGGGTTTAAACTGACGATTTATACGAGTTTTGATGAATCTGTATTTTCAGCATGGTTATTCCAGAAAACCAGAAAGAGGGATCAAAACGTCAAAAAGAACTAAACGTAACCATGACAAAAACTACTCTAGAAGACTCCAGGAGGCAACCCCCTGAGGCAGACCCCAAGAGGCTACCAGGTGGGGCTGGGCAGCCCCACCATGGTGTCGCCCAGCCCCCTGTGGGCCTCGTTCGTCAGCACCTTCTAGAAGCTTCCTCCACCGTCTCCTAGGATTGCATCTATGCCGTCTTCAAGTTGGTTTGATCCAAGGGCTCACGTTGCACCCCCTGAAACAGACCCTAGCCCCCCTGAGGCATCAAGTCATTTGAGATCAAGTCATTTGGAGAAGACAGAAACCCTAATCTCCTCAAAGCTCCTCTAGTTTCTAGGGCATTAGCTAGTTAGGTTAGGTCTAGTGGGAGGCAAGCAGATCTTCGCTTGGATTCCCGACATCGTCTAGAGCTTGGTTTGGTATAATTCTTGTACCCCTCTCTTGTTGTATCTCCATTATTTTTATATGCTTTGGTACAATTGTCAAGACATTATAGTATTCATCTTATCTATTATCTTGGTTGCAATGTTCATCGTCTACTTTGATTATATACTTAGTTTATCATTGTGTTTATGCATAAGTTCATATACCATTCACCCTATTAAGGATCCAAGGGTGGGTGGTAGAGATGATGTAAGCGTGGTGCTTATATGCTATTTACCTGCGAATACACTCTATATTCTGGGTCATGTGGTAGATCGCGGGTGTGACACTACCGTTGAGTCCTTTGTAGTCCACTCCCCGAATATAGGTCATAGAAGTAGGTCCCAGTTGCAAAGGAAGGGAAAGCTCTGTTCTCGAACTTTCTGAAGTAATGCCCCTTATGTGTAGATTCAATGGTGATCTTAGCAGTGACTACTAAGTTTAATTGCACTAATCAACGTATGCTTTGACTTGTAATTAAGAATGACTTAGGAATTATTCCTCTACTATTCTAACCTGACCATGCTAATGCTATAGATAGGAGTGTTCTGAGTGATTTACTTATTATAATGCTTGATCAATGCTTATCATATATATCTTATCTCGTGACTTACCCCTGTTATGAGTAGAGTGATTGGTTATGGTTTATTTCTCCATCAATGTTATAAGTTATCAATACATGTCCAATGCTACACCTTCCCTATGGTAAAATATAAATAACGATACCTGCAATACTCTCGGGTGAAGTGCTACAATGGTATAATTATTTGTCCGCTTGCAGAATCCTTTTCATTCATATTCTATATTCTTTCTAGTCACATAAGAATGATAAACATCTGCTTAGTATTATTCTAGTAGTGATACTAGGTAGTACCAACAAACATTTCTAGCACCATCACTGGGGATGACAACCTAGTTCAAGTAATGTTAGAGGTGTAGGTAATTAATGGGTGGCTACTAAAACAAGTGAGGAGTTAATAAATACCAACAATCATCGAGGGAGTACAACGGTCATAATAATGATACCCATAAGCAAAGAAATAGCTAAATTCCTGGACCTTTTACAGTTCTGATAGGAAGATAGCGTAGTCGGCCCATATTAATACTGGACGAGCCTCAGACATACTAAGACGGTGCTTAAAGCGCCATATGAAGTTTTTAACAGATTAAACCCAAATAAGAAATTTGAAGACACCATCTTTACAGAAGATAGGATAATTTGGGGGGACATGGTATGTAGAAACCTAAGACTTGAAGAGAAGTGGGACTGTCGATGCGGGACCCATGGGATATCCCGCAAGGAAGAGAGAAGATCTAGTCTAACTAGGATTATTTCTATGTAATCTTAGTAGTAGTATTATTCTGTAATCCTACTAGGAACTCTCATTGTAAACCGACTAGGACTCTAGCCTCCTGACTATATAAAGGAGGGCGGGGTTCCTAGAGAAGACAGGTGACAATCAATCCAACGCAAAGGCTAACACTGACTAGACGTAGGGCTATTACTCGATCACGGTCGAGGGCCCTAACCAGGATAAATTGACTGTCTCTTGCGTTTACTGTCATGTTCTACATATGCTAAAGCCCAAACAAACTGCCCCAGGTACCCCCGTGGTAGGCTATCGGTGGTGAAACATCGACAGCTAGCGCGCTAGGTAGGGGCTTTCGACGAATTTGCATCCGAGAGCTCGACGAACCTCGACAACATGATCTTCTCGATGGGATCAACCTTCATCTTCGATTCATGGATCTATGAGGCAGACGACAATGGCAAGTTCCAAAGACGTCTCCTCGAAGATTCGGATCACCATGAAGACCTTTCTATTTCGGTGACTGCGATAGATCAACTCGTTGGAAGATTCGCGTAGCTCGTGATGTCCGATCCAACTTAGATTTCGCGGCTTTGTGTATCCGACTCAAACTCAGGCTCCGCATCCGAGATGGAGCCGTACTCGAGTTCTTTCGAGAAACCAAGTTCTTTTCCGGTAGGGTTCCAGAACGCGGCCTCGGCCTATCAAGGATTCAACTTGAAAAACTTTTAGAGTTCTCTTGAGAGTAGTCCGAGTTCTTTTCCGGTGGGGCTCCAGAGCGTGACCTCGGCCTATCAAGAATACAACTCGGAGTACACTCATAGTCCTTTCAAGAAGTTGGGTCCTTTTCCATTCGGACTCCACAACATGGCAAAATCTTATCAGGCACGGCCCGAAGGATCCCTCGATACGGTGCTTAGAATGCCACTGAAAGGAGCTCAGGAAGGTCTCGTACTAACTATAACATCTCAAGACTGCATCGTCCACTGGCCAGGTTCTGCTCCTGAGGATAGCGGTACCCGACTAGTTGACACGACGACAACAACAATTTTACCCTACCAAGAAGGAGACTCGATCTGCGACCTTGAAGCCTCTACTAAAGTTATCAACAACTTCAACAGTGTGGAAACCGACGTCGATAACAGAACAATTCACACATGAGAAGTATTCATGGTTCGCCGTCCTCGATCACCATTAGTCCCCCTAGAAGCACCCGACATCAAGTCATCGGATGAATCTGAGTCCAACATATCACCCTTTGCCTAGGGCTACGATGGTGAGACTGAGAATTAGAAGCAAGCCAGAGAAAGAAGAAACAAATTGAAA
Organism: Miscanthus floridulus; assembly: GCF_019320115.1. Classification (NCBI taxonomy): domain Eukaryota; kingdom Viridiplantae; phylum Streptophyta; class Magnoliopsida; order Poales; family Poaceae; genus Miscanthus; species Miscanthus floridulus. The sequence continues at coordinate 74,872,789 of NC_089593.1, forward strand.
CAAGGACGCCAACGCCATGCTAAGCAGCGCAAGGAAGCTTGGATCAGATATGAGTCAGATCTGGCCGAGTATAATAGAAGAAAATCAGAATAAGAAGTCAAAGAAAGACACACAGTGAATACACCCTACAATAGGATCCGAGAAGCACTAGAAGAACTCAGAGCGACCTCACATCCCAGTGAACAACAGGAATAACTCTAGGACTTTCTCCGGTCAACAACCCTAAGGACACACGATGAAAGGACCCGCTCAAGACTACCTGACAGGTCAACATCTCATAGGAAGGAAGATCAAAGGAAGTCCGCTTTCGAGAGGCTTGGACCAAGTGGAAGTCACAACAGAGAAAGTAGAAGGGACCATAGCCAAAACTACCGAGTCGAACAACCAAGAAAAATCAGAAGCAAAGTACTTATTCAGACAGCCCCATAGAACTATTCTCACCAAAACAACAGTTGGCTAGAAGGAGGTGCTAAATCAGAATACACAGAAGCTGGAACGCACGATAGATTCCCCTATTTTGTAAACAAACTTGCTTCAATACGACTACCTCACAAGTTCAAGCCGTCCAACTACTCTAAATATGATGGCAAGACCTAACCAAGGCAGTGGCTCATGATTTACTCGCAATCGATTGAACTAGCTGGAGGAGACGACGATATCAAGACCTTGTTCTTTCCCATGGCCCTAGAAACCATGCCCCTCTAATGGTTTGACAAATTGAATCCAGGGTCAATCAGAAATTGGGAGAAATTGCAAAGAGTTTTCTGTGAAAATTTCATGGGTATCATTACGCACCCCATCATCCACGTGGAATTAAAAGGACTCAAGCAGAAAGGGGGCGAAAGTCTCAGAAATTACTATCGACGATTTGGTGAACTACGTTCTCAAGTACATGACATCACCGAACAAGAAGTAATCGAAGCTTTCTCTCATGGAATCATGGCTAGGTGGCAATTTTAGGACTTCTGCAAAGAAAATCCAAAAAATAATGAAGAATTCAGACGCATAGTAGAAAAGATGATTACTGCAGAGGAGAAGACACGAGAAAGGTTCCTGGATAGAAACAACCGAGACAACCTGGACAAGCAAAATAATCGAAACATTAGACATCAGGAAAGGAAACATGGACCAGACAACACCATAGCGGTGGTTGACAAATCAAGGAAGTTTTCCAAACCCAGAAGGTATGACAACATTGAAAACATGCATTGCATCTGGCACCCTAGAGGAAATCACACCATCGGAAATTGCTACACCTTCAATGATCGATACATAAGAAAAGATAGTAAGGGAAACACTAAAGAAGACAATCAGAAAAAAGATGAAGACAACCACGAAGACAAGGGATTCCAAAAATCCAGGGGGACAGTAGCAGTGATCTTCTCTGGGGCCCCAAATTCCAGAAGCAAACATCAAGAAAAGCTAGCTCTACGAACCATCATGGCAGCAGAACCAGCTACTCCAAGATATCTTAATTGGTCACAGTATCCAATCTAGTTTTCAAGAGAAGACCAATGGACTAGCGTAGGGAACACAAGCCATTACCCATCGGTTCTAGATCCAACTATCGCCGGTTTGACCATCACAAAAGTACTAATCAATGGGGGAGCCAGACTCAACATCATTTTTTTAGAAACGCTAAGGAAGATCGGACTACTACTCGTCGGGATGATTACACCAACGAGCACCCCTTTTTATGGGATAGTACCCGGCAAGGTAGCCATGCCACTTCGACAAATCACTCTACCAGTTACTTTTGGAACTCCCTCAAACTACCATACAGAGTTCATCAAGTTTGAAGTTGTAGACTTTGATTCATCATATCACGCAATCCTCGGGCGCCCAACACTAGCAAAATTCATGGCGATACCGCATTACCCATACCTATTGCTTAAGATACCAGGGCCTAACGGTGTCCTTTCCCTTCGAAGTGATTTGAAGTGCACTTTTAACTATGATGTTCAGGCAATCCAAATTACAGCCAAAGCACAAGCCGCCAATGATAGAAAAGAAATAGCCACTATTGCCACAGAAATGAGCCCAGAAGAACTAGACATACTGGCTAAAAAGCCCAGCATCCTCGCAACACCAAAAGAAGCCGACGTCAAGCAAATCGACCTGGGCACCAGTGATCCCTCCAAAACGGCAACCATCAGCGCCCACCTCTCGGCAAAATAGGAACTCACGCTCACCAACTTTCTTTGGGACAAAAAAGATATCTTTGCTTGGAAGCTGGCCGACATGCCAGGTGTCCCAAGAGAGTTGGCTGAGCATAGAATCGATATCAACAAAGGCTCCAAGCCTGTGAAGCAACGGCTATGACGATTCTCACCCGACAAGAAGGTAGCAATTAAAAAAGAAATCACAAAGCTAATGGCAGCCGGATTCATCAGAGAAATCCTTCTTGTAGATTGGCTAGCAAATCTAGTTCTAGTACAAAAAAAGAATATGGATGAGTGGCGCATGTGCATCGACTACACAGATCTCAACAAACACTGCCCAAAAGATCCATTCAGGTTACCACGCATTGATCAGATAGTTGATTCAACAGTAGGATCTGCCCTATTATCCTTTCTTGATTGCCATTCAGGATATCTCCAGATCGCATTAAGGGAACAAGACTAGAGCAAGACATCTTTCATCACTCCGTTCGGTGCCTACTGCTACAAGACCATGTCATTTGGACTCAAGAATACTGGTGCCACTTACCAAAGAGCTATCCAAATGTGCCTTGGTGAACAGATCAGCAAAAACGTAGAGGCATATGTGGATGATGTAGTAGTAAACACAAAGAACCCGGACACACTAATTGAAGACTTAAAGCAAACCTTCAAAAATCTGAAAAGGTGGAGATGGAAATTGAACCCAAACAAGTGTGTATTCGGAGTTCCTTCAGGACAACTACTCGGATTCTTGGTCAATCATCATGGAATCGAAGCCAGCGCCAAGCAAATTTGAGCCATAACAGAGATGGGCCCTCCTTGAAGTATCAAAGATGTGCAGAAACTAACAGGCTGCATGGCGGCCCTCAATCGTTTCATATCAAGACTTGGCGAAAAAGGGTTACCTTTCTTTAAACTACTAAAGAAGATAGACAAGTTCGAGTGGACAGAAGAAGCCAATGAAGCTTTCAAAAGACTTGAGGCATACCTCACCTCCTCGCCCGTTCTCACACCTCCAAAGAAATACGAAGACATGATGCTGTACATTGCGGTAACTTCTACTATGATCAGCACAGCGATAGTCGTAGAAAGAGAAGAAGAAGGGCGCGTATATAAAGTACAATGCCACATATATTACATCAGCGAAGTACTGTTAGAATCAAAAATCTGGTACCCGCATGTGCAAAAACTACTCTACGCCCTCCTGATCACTTTACGCAAGCTTCGCCACTATTTTGAAAGCCACAAGATTACCATGGTGACAGACTTCCCACTTGGAGACATCCTACACAATAGAGACGTAATAGGGCGCATATCTAAGTGGGTAGTTGAACTTGGTGCTCTCAATATCGATTTCACCCCACGGAAGGCAATTAAATCTCAAGCCCTTGCTGATTTTGTTACCGAGTGGACAGAAATTCGACAACATATGTCAAATACCATCCTTGACCATTGGAAGATGTACTTTGATGGATCACTCAAGCTAGGCGGAGCCGGTGCAGGCGTTCCCTTCTCCAAATGGAAAACAACTCAAGTATGTCCTTCAGATATTATGGCAAGCTACAAACAATGAAGCAAAATACGAAGCCCTCATCCACGGGCTCCGAGTGGCAATTACCCTCGGAATCAAGCGATTACTCGTATACGTCGATTTGGCAGTAGTCATCAACCAAGTCAACAAAGATTAGGACTGCACCAAAGAAAACATGGGCGCTTACTATGCTGAAATACGAAAACTCGAAAAACATTTTCAAGGATTAAAAATTCTATATATCCTGCGCAATTCTAATATTGCAGCAGACGTTCTCGCCAAGCTCAGATCGGACAGGGCAAAGGTCCCACCCAATGTATTCATAGAGGAGTTATCAGCTCCCTCTATCAAACAACCCAGTGAGATAACCCCTAAACTCCCAGCTAAAGGCACCCAGATTTTGGTAATCAACATCTCATGGACCCAGGTTTTTATTGATTATATCAAAGAGAATAAGTTGCCAGCAGATAAAGAGGAGGCTACTAGAGTTGTTCACAGAAGCAAGAACTACGTCCTAGTAGGGGACAAGCTGTACAGAAGAGCCGCATCATCAGGAGTACTCCTAAAATGTGTCTCGTTTGAAAAAGGCAAAGAGATCTTAGACGAAATACACTCATGTTGCTATGGAAATCATGCCGCTTCAAGAACACTAGTCAACAAAGCATTTCGCACCGGATTCTACTGGCCAACCGCTTTGAAAGATGCAGAAGAACTCGTCAGAAAATGCAAAGGTTGTCAAATGTTCGCAAGACAAGCTCATGTACTAGCTCACAATCTTATCTGCATCCCACCCGCTTGGCCTTTCTCCTGCTGGGGGCTGGATCAAGTAGGACCTCTCAAGAAAGCAAAGGGCGGTTTCGAGTACATCTTTGTAGCAATTGACAAGTTCACCAAGTGGATTGAATACAAACCACTCACAAAATACAGCGCAGCCAAAGCAGTCGAGTTCATCCAAGACATTATGCACCGCTTCGGCATGCCCAATCGAATCATCACAGATTTGGGTTCTCCCATCACAGCTACAGAATTCCAAAGTTGGGCACAGGATTGTGGCTTCGGCATAGATTATGCATCAGTCGCACATCCAGAAGCCAACGGACAGGTAGAAAGGGCTAATGGACTCATACTAGCTGGATTAAAACCAAGATTGTATGAAGAACTAGTGGACTATGGATCCAAATGGATTAAAGAATTACCCAAAGTAGTATAGGGGCTACGAACTCAAATAAGCAGAGCCACCGGATACTCACATTTCTTCCTAGTTTATGGATCAGAAGCCGTACTACCTGCCAACTTGATCTGGACGTCACCAAGGATAGAACGGTATGACAAAGGAGAAGTAGAACACACCCGAAGATTAGAACTCGACAATTCAGAAGAAGTTAGAGTAAACACTACCCTTCAATCAGCCAGATACCTCCAAGGTTTAAGACGCCACTACAATAAGAATACCTAGCCTTGATCACTCCAAATCGGAGACCTAGTACTAAGAAGAATACAAAAAACTAACGAACGCCATAAACTACTTAGTCCATGGGAAGGTCCTTTTATTGTCACAAAAGTCACCGGACCAGGCACGTACAAGTTGATAACTGAAGATGGAAAAAAAGTCAACAATACATGGCACATCAGCCAACTAAGAAGATTCTACGCATGAAAACAACTCAAGGAAGAATATATATACAAGCCACAAGCATATCAATGTTCATGATCAATAAAGATGGTGTTCCTCGACAACATATGTCTTATCATAGCTTTCCCCCAGTTGTTTTCACTAAGCATATCAATGTTCATGATCAATAAAGATGGTGTTCCTCGACAACATATGTCTTATTATAGCTTTCCCCCAGTTGTTTTCACTAAGCATATCAACGTTCATGATCAATAAAGATGGTGTTCCTCGGCAACATATGTCTTATTATGGCTTTCCCCAGTTGTTTTCACTAAGCATATCGGCCGAGAGCAAAAGAGCTGAAAAAATGCTTGAGCCCGCCGATGAGGGTAGCTAATAAGCTAACACCTGAACCAAAAAGCAAAATGGCTGAAATTATGCCTGAGCATACCGGCTGAGAGCAAAAGAGCTGAAAAGATGCTTGAGCCCGCCAATGAGGGTAGCTAATAAGCTAACACCCGAACCAAAAAGCAAAAATGGCTGAAATTATACCTGAGCATACCGACCGAGAGCAAAAGAGCTAAAAAGATGCTTGAGCCCACCGATGAGGGTAGCTAATAAGCTAACACCCAAACCAAAAAACAAAATGGCTGAAATTATGCCTGAGCATATCGGCCGAGAGCAAAAGAGCTGAAAAGATGCTTGAGCCCACCGAAGAGGGTAGCTAATAAGCTAACACCCGAACCAAAAAGCAAAATGGCTGAAATTATGCCTGAACATACCGGCCGAGAGCAAAAGAGTTGAAAAGATGCTTGAGTCCACCGATGAGGGTAGCTAATAAGATAACACCCGAACCAAAAAGCAAAATGGCTGAAACTATGCCTGAGCATACCGGCCGAGAGCAAAAGAGCTGAAAAGATGCTTGAGCCTGCCGATGAGGGTAGCTGATAAGCCAACACCCAAACTGATCCTAAGATGTTTTTACAACCAGGGAAAGAGCCAGATGATGGCCACATCTCGAGTTAAGCAAAAAAGCTAAAAAGAAGAAGCTGAAGATACTTGAGATCGCTAGTCTTAGGTCTTTTTAGTACTAACAAGAACAAAAAGGTTGTCAAGGCAAAGACCTACTTACCCTGAGTTGTTTACACGGCGCAGATGAAAGCCAGACAAGCACTCGGCAAATCAAGAAAGTTTGTCAAGACAATGATCTACATATACCAAGTTGTTTACACAGCGCGGACGAAAGAAAAACAAGCACTTGACAAATCAAGAATATCTGTCAAGACAACGATCTACATATACCGAGTTGATTACACGGCGTAGATAAAAGCCATACAAACGCTCAACCTATCAAGGAGTGATCCTACAACGGATGAAACAACATGACCACCTTAAACTGTGGATACGCACCACGACCAACAAACGACTACTCAGAAAAAATTCTGATCACAAGGACAACTCATTTAAAGAATAAACAAGGCAAAGACATCCAGGCAAAGAAGACATCGACAAAAAATAAAGGATTGAAAGCATCTAGGCCCCTAGTAGGGTTTCGATGATTAATGACAATACAATATTACTATGACTAACGTGTGTTTTGTAGAGGCAATTAAGTTAGGTCATGGTAATGGAGATAAATTGGGCAATCAAGGAGGTCATGCCCCTACGATGGGAATCGTTTCGGTTTTCAAAGGATGGATGACAAGGTTAAGGATGGACTAGTTCTAAGTGTCTTTTGGAGTTGGAGAGACACTTAGAGTAGTTTAAGACTTTGTTTTTCCTTTGGCCGTACCATTAAGGGGGGTATGGATGGGTAGCTTGACCTAGGTGAGTCTAGTGAGTTAGGTGTGGTGCACACTTGTTAAAACTAGCGCTAGGTAGCTCCTACATATGCCTAAGATCCAATGGAGCAAACTTCATTCACATATGATTGAGAGTTGGAAGTGAATGCAGGGTCAAATACTGATCGGACACTGGCTCCGGTGTGACCGAACGCTGGCCGTAGGGTCCGGTCAGTTCATTTGACCAAGGAGATTGCGTCTAGCGTGACTGGACGCTGAGTGGTTGAGTGACCAGACGCTGAGGACCAGCGTCCGGTCGACTCCAGTAAGGTTCTAGAGAGGGAAAATCGTGATCGGACGCGTCCGGTTAGTGCTGACCGAACGCTGGCAGCGTTCAGTCACACTGTGATCACTGGAGTTTAGGGACAATGGATCAGAGCGTCCGGTCACCCCGTAGAGGCACATAACGGTTTGTTTTTTTAGCCGGTGTTATAAATAGAAGCTCCACTCGTGTGTGGAGTCACTTTTGCTCATTCCAACAGCTGAGAAACATGTTTGTGAGTGCAAAGAAGAGCAAGGTCCTAGTGAGGTGATTGAGATTTGAGAATCCAAGAGAGTAGCCTCATTAGTGAATCAAGAGTAGCAAAGTGTGCATCCACTTTTCTCATTAGGCTTCGTGTGGTCAAGTGAGAGTTCGTGCTTGTTACTCTTGGTGATCGCCATCACCTAGACGGCTTGGTGGTGATTGGGAGCTTGGTGATCACCCGGCAGAGCTTATGGGTGACCCAACTCAAGTTGTGAGCGGTTGTGGGTGATTCACCGCGATGGAGTGTCGAAGAATCAACCCGTAGAGAGCACTTGATCCTTGTACGGATCAAGGGGAAGCTACACCCTTGTGCGGGTGCTCCAACGAGGACTAGTGGGGAGTGGCAGACTCTCCGATACCTCGGCAAAACATCGCCGTGTTTTCTCTCCTCTCTTTACTTTGAGCATTTACGTTGAGCATTACTTTGAGCAATTCAATTCTTGTCATTTACATTCCTAGAATTGCCATGCTAGAGTAGGATTGAAACTTAGGTTGCAAGTCTATTTGTGCGATAGAACATTAGAAACACGTTCTAGGCACAAGGGGTTAATTGGGCTATCAATAGGATTTAATTATTGAAAGAAAATTTAGAATTAGCCCAATTCACCCCCCTCTTGGGCATCTTGATCCTTTCAATTGGTATTAGAGCCTCGTGCTCTCGTTTTTAAGCTTAACCACTTAGAGCAAGATGTCTCATGGGGATGGACCTCCTCCTATCTTCGAGGGGGATGATTTTCTATATTGGAAAATTCGTATGGAGGCGTACCTAGAAGCTCTAGACGTTGGAATACTTAGAGCCGCCTCACATGGCTTCCCAAGACCTAGGAATCCCTGCACAACTTCAAGGTGAATGAAGTGAACTATGAAAAATGGAATGCAAAGGCTCGCAACACCATCTTTAGAGGCCTTTGCACAGATGTGTTCAACCGTGTAAGGAACCACAAAGACGCCCATGCACTATGGTCGGACGTTTGTGCGCTCCATGAGGGAACTAAGAGTGAGCGTGAGGAACGCTATCATCTTGTCATGAAAAAGCTCAACTCTTTTGAAATGCTTCCTAAAGAATGTGCTAATGAATGTATTCATGTTTGAATGTTCTTGTAGAGGAAGTCAATGGGCTTGGACTTACTCAAATGTCACCATCCGATGTTGTGAGAAAGATCTTGAGTGTCCTTCCCATTGACAAATATGGGCATATTGTGACCTGTGCTACATCAAGGTGATCTTTCCACCAGCTACACCAGACACAAATCTTGGGGAAGATCAATGCTCATGAGATGTACATGCACATCACTACCTCAAGATGGCTCATCCTCTACAAAGAAGAAAGAAAAAGACTTAGCATTCAAAGCTAGCCAAGAGAAGGGCAAAGCAAGGCTTGAATATGAGAGCTCAAGTGATGATGAAGTTGATGATGAAAGCCTTTCCCTCATGGTGAAGAAAACCACCAAGATGCTAAAGAAGCTAAACAAGAGTGGCATCAAGTTCGATGGCAAGAAGAAGAAGTTCTTCACAAGCTCTAGGAGAAAGCCAATCTCCAAAATGGATTGCTTCAATTGTGGTGAACTTGGTCATCTAGCACACCAATGCACCAAGCCCAAGAAAGACAAGTTCAAGGGCAAGAAAGATGACTCAAGCAATGAAGAAGAAGATGAAAAGAAGAAGAACAAGCCATACAAGAAGAGAGATGGCAAGAAGAGAGACTTCCACAAGAAGAAGAAGAGTGGAAAGGCCTACATAGTCGGTGATTGGCTCATGGACATTGATTCATCTAGTGGATCATCCGATGATGATAGTGACAATGAGAAGGTGGCCTGCCATAGCTATTGATCTCTCATCTTCACCGCCACCACCGCCATCATCCTCTACACACCTATGCCTTATGGCCAAGGGTGAACGCAAGGTAACTAATAATGATGATAGTAGTGATGATGAGCAAGCTAGTGATGATGAATAGCGATAGCGATGATGATGATGATTCACCTTCATATGATGATCTTGTTAAAATACTAAGACAATACACTAAGATCATTAGAAGGAGTAGAGCTAAAAATGAAAAACTAGATGCTAAGAATGATTCACTTTTAGCAAAATGTGATACAATAGAAAAGGCTAATGTTGAGCTTAGAGAAGCAAATGATGCTATGTCATCCAAACTCAAGGAGCTCAAATCTTCTAAGAAAGAGCTTAAAGACAAACATGATAAACTTGAGTAGGGTGCACAATGAGCTCATCACTAGCCACAACAAGCTAAAAGATGAATATACTACTCTTAAGATTAATCATGATAATCTTGTTATTGCTCAAGAATTTCTATCCAATGAGCCACATGATACTACTAACCATGTTGTTAAGATTGATATAGCTACATCATGTGATGACTTGATCATTGAGAGCATTGAGCAAGGTTCTAGTAGCAAGGGCAAGCAAGTTGTTGAGGCCGATGATTATGATGAGTTTGTCAAGCTAAAGAATGACAATGCAAAGCTCAAGAAAGATCTTGAAGAAATCAAAAGCCACAACACCATTGTACATTGAAACCCTTGATCATGATGGTGACTTGATCCTTGAGAATGAGAAGCTCAAAGAGGAAAACAAGAAGCTCAAGGAAGAGAAGAACAATGATGCTCTTAAGGAAGAGAACAAGAAGCTCAAGTTGGAGAAAGAGCATCTCAAGGTTGGTTTGAGTAAGTTCACAAGAGGCAAATATCTTCAAAGCGAGCTACTTATGAACACCGTCATGAAGATGGATAGAAGTGGCATTAGATATGTGGCAAATGTAGAGAAGAAGAGGGCTCAAGTCCAACAACAACAATCAAAGCCAAAGCCAAAGCCAAAGAGATGTTTTGAGTGTAGACAAGAAGGCCACTTCGCTCATGAGTGCCAAACTCCACCACCAAAACCCTTGCCCAAGCATGCTAGACCCTTTGCGTTCAATGCTCACTACATGCTTAGAAAGGATTCTAGTGGAAAGATGAAAGTCATGTTCTTAGGACCTCCTAACAAGAATAGGCCTAAGAAGATTTGGGTTGCTAAGTCACTTGTTGAGAAGGTGAAGGGCCCTCAACAAGTTTGGGTTCCTAAAGCTTGAATCTCTTGTGTGTAGGTGAACTACAAGACCGAAGAAAGTCATTGGGTTATTGATATTGGTTGCACACAACATATGATCGGTGATCCTCGTATCTTCACCTCACTTGATGAAGAAGTAGATGGACAAGAGAGAATTACATTTGGAGATAACTCAAAGGGCAAGGTTAAAGGATTGGGCAAAGTGGCAATATCAAATGATCATTCCATCTCCAATGTGCTATATGTTGCTTCATTGAGCTTCAACTTGCTATCCGTTGGACAATTGTGTGATCTTGGCTTCCAATGCTTGTTTACCGAGAAGGAGGTTGTTGTATCCAAGAAGGATGATGATCAAGTGATATTCCAAGGATTTTAGATACAACTTATATCTAGTGGACTTTACCTCCGAAGATGCAAACTTGAAGACTTGTCTATTCACCAAAACAACACTTGGGTGGCTATGGCATAGAAGACTTGCTCATGTTGGTATGAGTTCACTCAAGAAGCTAATAAAGAATGATTTGGTGAGAGGGTTGAAGGATGTGAAGTTTGAGAAGGACAAGCTTAGTAGTGCATGTCAAGTCGGCAAGCAAGTTGCAAATACTCATCCAACAAAAGCTTTCATGTCAATCACAAGAGTGCTAGAACTCCGACACATGGATTTATTTGGACCAACAACATACAAGAGTTTGGGAGAGAATCTCTATTGTCTTATGATTGTTGATGACTATTCAAGGTATACATGGTATTCTTTCTTCATGACAAATCCGAAGTGGCATTTTGCTTCAAGAAGTTTGCCAAGAGAGCTCAAAATGAATTTGAAGTGAAGCTCAAGAAGATAAGAAGTGACAATAGAAAAGAATTTGACAACACAAATATTGAAACTTATTGTGATGAAGTTGGGATCAAGCATGAAGTCTCCGCAACTTATACTCCTCAACAAAATGGTGTAGTTGAGAGGAAGAACCAGACTTTGATCACTCTTGCAAGGACAATGCTAGATGAGTACAACACCCCCGAAGCTCTATGGGAGGAAGCAATCAACACCGCATGCTATGCATCAAACTACCTATTCCTTCAAAAGTTCCTTGGCAAGACACCTTATGAGTTGCTCAATGGGAAGAAGCCGGACGTCTCCTTCTTTAAGGTGTTTGGTTGCAAATGCTACATCTACAAGAAGCGGCAACACCTAGGGAAGTTCCAAAGACGTTGTGATATTGGTTTTCTTATTGGTTACTCATCAAAGTCCAAAGCATATAGAGTATTTAATCATGCCACCGGCTTGGTTGAAGAAACGTATGATGTGGAATTTAATGAATCTAACGGCTCCCAAGGAGCACATAAGAATCTTGTTGATGTAGGTGATGAACCATTGAGGGAGGCTATGAAGAATATTCCGGTTGGAGACATCAAGCCAAAAGATGATGAAGATGATATACAAGTAATTGATCCACCCTCTTCATCAAATGTGCCACAAGATGGTAAAAAAGATGGGAGAGTAGAAAATGAAGACACTCATGTCTCCCATGAGCAAATGGTGGTACAAGCACAAGATGTTGATGCTCCACAACCTCCCCCTCAAGTGGTCAATAGAAGAAATACACCTCTACTACAAGATCATCCACAAGATCTCATCATAGGGAGTCCATCAAAAGGAGTAATGACTAGATCTAAAAAACTTGCTTCATTTATTGCTCATCACTCTTTGGTCTCTTGCTATGAGCCTACCAAGGTAGAAGAAGCTCTTCAAGATCCAGATTGGATCAATGCCATGCATGACGAGTTGAACAACTTCACCCGCAATGAAGTTTGGACTCTTGAAGAGCGACCTAAAGGTGCAAGAGTCATTGGAACAAAGTGGGTGTTCCGAAACAAACAAGATGATCAAGGTGTTGTTGTGAGGAACAATGCAAGACTAGTTGCAAAGGGGTTCTCTCAAGTTGAAGGTTCGAATTCTAGGAGAGACCTTTGCACCGGTTGCAAGGCTAGAAGCCATTCGTATCCTCCTTGAATATGCATCGCATCATGAAATGAAATTGTATCAAATAGATGTGAAAAGTGCATTTTTAAATGGCTTTATTAATGAACTAGTCTATGTTGATCAACCTCCCGGGTTTGAAGACCCTAGATATCCTAATCATGTTTATAGGTTGTCCAAGGCATTATATGGGCTTAAGCAAGCCCCAAGAGCTTGGTATGAGCGCCTTCGGAACTTCCTCATTGAGAAGGGCTTCACCATTGGGAAGGTCGACACCATACTATTCACTAAGAAGCTTGATGGGCATATCTTCATTTGTCAAGTATATGTTGATGATATCATCTTTGGATCATCAAATGAAGACTCTTGCAAAGAATTTGGTGAATTGATGTCGAAGGAGTTCGAGATGTCCATGATTGGTGAGCTTACATTCTTTCTTGGTTTTCAAATCAAGCAAATGAAAGAAGGGATCTTCATCTCTCAAGAGAAATATACAAAAGATCTTCTCAAGAGATTCAAGATGGATGAATGTAATCCAATCAAGACACCAATGCCAACCAATGGACATCTCGACCTAGATAAGGGAGGTAACAGGGTTGATCAAACTCTCTACCGTTCTATGATTGGTAGCTTGTTATACTTGACCGCATCTAGGCCCAACATCATGTTTAGTGTGTGTATGTGTGCTAGATTTCAAGCTAATCCTAAGGAAACACATTTAATTGCCATAAAATGAATCCTTAGTTATCTTAAGCATACACCAAGCATTGGCCTTTGGTATCCTAAAGGAGCTATATTTGAACTAGTTGGCTATTCCAATTTAGATTATGCTGGTTGTAAAGTTGATAGAAAAAGCACATCCGGAGGGTGCCTTTTGCTTGGTAGATCACTTGTGTCTTGGTCCTCCAAGAAACAAAATAGTGTGGCTTTGTCCACCGCTGAAGTGGAATACATTGCCATGGGTGCTTGTTGTGCACAAATATTATACATGAAACAGACTTTGCTAGACTATGGAGTAATTCTAGAAAAAGTACCTCTTTTGTGTGACAATGAAAGTGCAATAAAACTTGCAAACAATCCAGTTCAACACTCTCGCACCAAGCACATAGATATCCGACATCACTTTCTAAGAGATCATGTTGCTAAAAATGATATATCACTAGAAGGTGTAAGGACCGAAGATCAATTAGCGGATATCTTCACTAAACCGCTAGATAAGGCTACATTTTGTAGATTGTGGAATGAATTTAATGTACTTGTTTTTAGTAACTTCATTAAAAGATGAGCTTGTGTTGTTCCTTGCATTCATTGTAATATACAACATGTTTAATTTTTTTATAATGCATATAGGGCTTGTCTAACATGGTTAAGATAACCGCTGAAAAAGCGTGTGAAGAAGCTTAACCTTGGATCAAACTTGACAAGCAACAAGATTTACTTACAAGTATTGCATATGCATGAATGTTGTTTTGTCGTTTTGTTCCATTTGCCCTTTTATTGCCTGTTTTCATAAAAAGAATTATAGCCTAAGGCAAAATATTTTGAAAAACTTGAGGGTTTGAGAGAGGTCACTCACATCAGTCCCAATTGGTGTTTATTTGGATCTTATTCAAGTTAGAACTTGATTGGGAACAGGTAGCGTGAAGGACCATTGAAGATTTGCTAGAAAAGAGTGACCGGACGCTGCACCGGACTCTGATGTCCAGCGTTCGGTCAGTTCACAGGAGGTGAACTCGCTGCGAAGGAGTGATCAGACTCTGCCTTTCTATGTCCGGTCAGAAGTCGTCTCAGCGTCCGGTCGTTTGAAGAAGAATCAGGCTGAGTTGACCGGACTCTGGCTGCATCCGGTCGGTGTCCACCGGACGTGCCCGGTCGTGATTCCAGGGGTTTTGGACCTTACTAGAATCGATCGGATGCTGGGTGGTAGCGTCCAGTCACTACCACCAGAGCGTCCGGTCAATAGGAATCGTGTGGCATCTAGTCTCTTTTCCCATTTCCTATTCTGATTCATGGGGGCCACCATAAAATCAATTGCGTTTTGACCTAAACTGCATCTCGCCTCCACACAGCGCCACAGCATCGCCGAGCCGTTGGATTCACCACTGCATTCACCGCTCACCTACGCTCGCCTCTGCCCTCGCCGCTGCCGCTGGTGCTCACCATGCCCGCACAGCTCCTCCCTGTGCCAGCGTAAGCTCCACCCATGCGCCTCCATTCCAGCACCGTCGTGGTCTCGCCCTAACCTACGTTGTGCTTCTCCCAAGCCGTGGCCTGCGCCGCCAAGGTCCAAAGCCGATCCTCTACCGTCCAGCGTTGGTAAGGCCCTGCTCGTGCCTGTGCATCCTCATTGCAACTCGCCCATGACAGTAGCTATTCATCACTGCACCAATTTCATAGGGCCATCGATTCACTACTCATCCGCCAACCCTAACCCTAGATTTGGTGGTTCCCCATGTGTCGCTTATCTTTTCGGATCGTCGGTTCAGTCAGGTAGCAAGCCAGTCGATTCAATTTCATACCTACATTGCTTGCTCTCATAGGGTTTTCGCATCTATTAGATATATTGTATTTATTTGTATATCTATCTATTTCATCTGTGCAGCGAGTCGGTGTCATTGAGGTGTCTAGGTGCAGCTATCAGTCAACTCGGGGCTAAGCTCGCGAGTATGGATCGAGGCTAAGCCTCAAAAGTGTCAGTGGATAGTTGATCTTATCAGCGGACAGTTTCTCTTAGTCAGATCAGATGCCTCGCACCAAGAATGTTGGGGGTGGTCCTAGAGATGATGATCGAAGGCCCCCTGCCTCGCCTGCCTGTAGATCCAAATAGGCAAGGCGACTAAAGAAGATTGCATCCAAGAAGAGGAAGTACCTAGATGCAGAGACAGCTCAAGTACCAGCAGTTGTAGAGGCCGTAAAGCATGCTGAGAGGGGAGGTGCTCGTAGTGGGGTTGTGATTGTAGATCTACTGCTTTCATCGAGGACTGGGATAGAGTGAGTTGAGCTCCTTCTTGGTAGTCCACCTGGGACTGTCACTGTTGCATGACAGCATTATACTATTGATGAGGGTCATCCTCAAGGGGGCTTCACAGCAGCAGCCCCAACCAGCAGAGCAGACTTAGGAGGGTGAGGAGGCCAAGGAGATAGAGCAGGCACCACAGCCCCTGCTATGCCGCTCTGGTCGTACCCGTGTTCCAGTCTCACCGAGGCCACCGACATAGCGGAGGGGATCTCGTCCACCGCCTATACCACAGGGTCCGCCTCTAGTGACCCACCTTGACTTGAGGGCCACCACGGCCAAGCAGGTTCAGCAGCTTCGCTTCGTAGAGTTTGATGTGTGGTTTCCACCCATGAGGGATGAGAGAGCAGCAGAGGGTTTCTACATGCCACTGTAGGAGGATTTCTACAATGCCTATCTAAACAGTGGAGTAGTCTTCAGATCTCAGAGAGTCTACAGCATAGAGGCTATAGTCACAGCAGCTGGAGAGCACATTCGCCCCTACCTTGCATATCTACCGGGGCTGACAGATCTGATTCGTTGGACTGGATTGTATGTACCATCTTGGGTTTGGTAGTTCTATGCTTCGCTCTACATTGACCCTCATCATAACTTTATACACTTTGCATTCAGAGGTAGAGACTACAGGATGATGAGTTAGAGGGCCAGGGAGATACTAAGGCTACAAGAGCAGCCTGTCAAGTTACATGATGTATGTTATGGACAGCAAGAGCCTCCTAGGCATCCCCATGGTGGTATGGTGCCCCCTACAGATCTTGTGCGCCATTGCTTCAAGGAGCCCTTTGGTGAGGGGTCGAGGAGGAACCCCAGTGACCTTACTCCTATAGCTAGAGTGCTAGAGGCTATTATAAGAAGGTCACTACTTCCCAGGATGGGATATAGAGAGGGTTTGACTCGCCTCTAGCTTTGGCTCCTTAATGCCCTGATACAGCAGACAGTGTTTAATATTTGGGACCTCCTTCTATTAGAGATGGAGGATACTATAGCTGAGGGCTTCAAGGGTCATAGGTAGCTTCCATATGCACATTGGATCACATTCCTCATTCTCAAGGCTGTGCAAGTTAGGACACTAGAGATGGTTGTAGAGTACATAGGTGCCACCACATAGTTTCTAGCCTATAACATGGCACAGAGGATCAGGCATAGCACACCACAGGCACCCACTCAGCCTCGCTGTCGTCCAGATGTACTAGAGTCCGTAGCTCAGCAAGATGAGATTATCAGAGGCATAGCCGCCACTGAGTAGGAGTAGCTTGAGGCACAGTAGGAGGTGAGCGAGCCTAGTGATAGCTCATATGATGACTACCAGCCTATTCCTCAGATGCCTCCACGCAGACATGATGCAGAGGCTGGCAGTTCGAGCTCCGCTCCACTTGCACCGCAGATGGACCCCGCTTTGATTGCTATCCTTGAGCGGATGCAGCAGGATCAGGCTAGACAGGCTCAGGAGACCGCTACCAACTTTGCATAGTTTCAATCTTGTCAGGACGAGTTCCAGTGACAGCAGCAGGTCCTCCAGTAGCAGTAGCAGATGCATCAGCAGCAGTTACTCATGCAGCAGTAGCTTTTGGGATTCATGCAGCATGTAGTGACAGCCATTAGGGCCCCACAGCCACAGCCTACGCCCTAGATTGATCAACCTGCTACCACTATGATGACTCCAGCAGTACAGCCCAGTGGGCTTCAGAGTTAGGGACATCCTCTAGCTCAGTTTGCTTCTCCCATAGTACAGGTGTCCCAGTGGTTATCCTCGCTAGTGGTAGCCCCACAATTCACACCACTTCAGACAGGCTTCACACCGGATCAGTCATCCTTGCTATTTGTGCCTGACACGTCAGTCTCCAGGAGTCTTGGAGCATCTTTTAGCGAGTTGACAGGGATGCCTACACCACCACATATGCATGCCCTAGGTCCTTCTACAGCAGCTCCCGTCGTCGTGACTACTCAGAGGCTCCCTTCTTTTGTCGTATCTTCAGATCCTACGACAGACATACCAGCAGCATCACAGGTAGCACCTGCCCTAGCTCAGACCTAGACTGCTTCAGCAATGCTTCTAGCCACAGAGGGTCAGATGATGATGGCACGCAGTTCTAGCTCGCTCCTCGTACCTCAGCACCCGACTCGTCCGCAGCAGCCTCGCCAACCGACCCTTAGGTTTTGGTGTTTGATGCCAAAGGGGGAGAGGGTTCGAGTATGTAGACTCAGGGGGAGCGACTTTTAGGGGGAGCCTAGTTTGCTTATAGTCTATTATATACATTTGGAGTTTTATGTGTGCGTTACAATATTACTATTATGCATTCGTGTGTTTACCTTCATGCATTAAACTATATTTATGTGATAGTGATATCTACTTGATCGTGATATGTGACATGTGTGCTCTCTACTTTGGATTATTTATATGTCATATCACTTGTGCTATGCTCATTTGATTTGCTTCCGCATTTTACTCCGATGCAAATGAGCTTTATTATTGTACTAATGCTTATTTCATATCTTTTGAGTACATCATGATGGCTTGGATCATATGAGCTTGCCTAACATTTTCGTTCTTATTGACAAAAGCTTATTTGACCCAAGCATGTTAAAAACCTCAACTCTTTCACATACTCAAGGTGGTATTGTCATCAATCACCAAAAAGGGGGAGATTGAAAGCATCTAGGCCCCTAGTAGGGTTTCGGTGATTAATGACAATACAAGATTACTATGACTAACGTGTGTTTTGCAGAGGCAATTAAGTTAGGTCATGGTAATGGAGATCGATTGGGCAATCAAGGAGGTCATGCCCCTACGATGGGAATTATTTCGGTTTTCAAAGGATGGATGACAAGGTTAAGGATGGACTAGTTCAAAGTGTCGTTTGGAGTTGGAGAGACACTTAGAGTAGTTTAGGACTTTGTTTTTCCTTTGGACATACTATTAAGGGGGTATGGACGGGTAGCATGACCTAGGTGAGTCTAGTGAGTTAGGTGTGGTGCACACTTGTTAAAACTAGCGCTAGGTAGCTCCTACATATGCCTAAGATCCAATGGAGCAAACTTCATTCACATATGATAGAGAGTTGGAAGTGAATGGAGGGTCAAATACTGACCAGACGCTGGCTCCGGTGCGACCGGACGCTGGCCACAGGGTCCGGTCAGTTCATTTGACCAAGGAGATTGCGTCTGGCGTGACCGGACGCTGAGTGGTCGAGTGACCGGACGCTGAGGACTAGCGTCCAGTTGACTCTAGTAAGGTTCCAGAGAGGGAAAATCATGACCGGATGCGTCCGGTCACACTATGATCACTGGAGTTTGCAGACAATTGACCGGAGCGTCCGGTCAACTTGATCGTAGCGTCCGGTCACCCCGTAGAGGCACATACCGGTTTGTTTTTAGCCGGTGTTATAAATATAAGCTCCACTCATGTGTGGAGTCACTTTTGCTCATTCCAACAGCTGAGAAACACATTTGTGAGTGTAAAGAAGAGCAAGGTCCTAGTGAGGTGATTGAGATTTGAGAATCCAAGAGAGTAGCCTCATTAGTGAATCAAGAGTAGCAAAGTATGCATCCACCATTCTCATTAGGCTTTGCGTGGTCAAGTGAGAGTTCATGCTTGTTACTCTTGGTGATCGCCATCACCTAGATGGCTTGGTGGTTATTGGGAGCTTGGTGATCACCCGGCGGAGCTTGTGGGTGACCCAACTCAAGTTGTGAGCTGTTGTGGATGATTCACCGCGACGGAGTGTCGAAGAATCAACCCATAGAGAGCACTTGATCCTTGCGTGGATCAAAGGGGAACTACACCCTTGCGCAGGTGCTCCAACGAGGACTAGTGGGGAGTAGCGATTCTCCGATACCTTGGCAAAACATCGCCGTGTTTTCTCTCCTCTCTTTACTTTGAGCATTTACGTTCAGCATTACTTTGAGCAATTCAATTCTTGTCATTTACATTCCTAGAATTGCCATGCTAGAGTAGGATTGGAACTTAGGTTGCAAGTCTATTTGTGCAATAGAACATTAGAAACACTTTCTAGGCATAAGGGGTTAATTGGGCTATCAATAGGATTTAATTATTGAAAGAAAATTTAGAATTAGCCCAATTCACCCCCCCTCTTGGGCATCTTGATCCTTTCAATCTTCATTCAAAAAGAAGTATAATATCCTATTACAGAGGCTAGAGTACAAAGGTCAATTACATCAAGCATCGTCATCAGGAGAAGAAATATCAATATTAAGATTATCCACAATCCTCCTGGCTAAATCTTTGACCTCAGGCTCCACCTTTTCAACGGCATCCAGATATTCTTGACTCTCGACTTCCTCTGCAATCTTGGACAAAGGGACCTTCGGAGCAAGAACTCAGACCTGGGCAAGAATGTTACTAGTACATAGTTGGGCGCACCTCTTCACGAACTCCTGGAAATGGGTCAGAACTTTGGGAATAAACTGAGCCCAAGATTAACCATCATCTGTTGGAGTCCAGAGAAGGTTGGCTACTGACCGAAATGATTTCCACAAAGCATTCCAGTTCTCAGTAGCCGTCATCAACTTACCAGTCAAGACTTCAATAGTTTTTTGGACCTGCATAAGATCCCTGTCAGCTCCACGCCTAATCAACTTGGCAAGCGTGAGTTCTTCTTCAGCACGAGTAATTACCTCCTCAGCCCTGTTGTGATTATTGCGAACAAGTATCTTCATTTCCTCAATACCCTCCGAGAGCTTCTGCTTTTCAACTCGGAGAGCTAGACTAAGCACCAAAAAACAAGTCAGCAGAAAGGGAAATTTGAATACAAAAGGAAACAAAAAAGAACCCACAATACCATTACACTCTTTCTTTATGGCCTCCACATTCTTCAAGGCCTCCTAGACAGCAGCATCCCTCTGCTCTTCTGCCTCAACCACCTAGGCACAGAGAGCCTGTTCCTCCCACTGGTGCGTTTGACGCTTGGTCTCCATCTCAGCCCGACAGAAGTCAAGCTCTATTTTTAGGGCACTAACCTCGGAAGATAACTTTTTCTCAGTTTCAGACAAGAAAAAGAAGCCGGTATGATCCCAAGAAAAAGACTAAACAAAAAGAGAGAGAGAAAAAACAAGACATAAGAATAGAAGAAAGACGAACATCCAAAGAAAGAACTTCAGAAAATCTTACCTAGAGTTTTTCCCCAAAAGAAGTCGCAAAGGTTCCCCAGGCAGCGGTTAGCTCTGACAACCGATAAGTGGCATCGAATTTTTGCAACACATCATCATCCAAACGCTGACCATAAGTAGCAAGAGGAGTAGAGGGAGGAGTCAGGCCGATCTAAAGAAGGCAAGACCAGGGCTGCATCCTGGGAAGCCCTGGTGACCTCCTTAGATGGATCCAATGCCACGGCCACGGTCACCACTGGAGTCAGCAAATCCACAGCGGCGTGATCACCAGGGAACCCTGTCTCCCTCACAGCCACCTCGCTGACCATACATTTCGAGTCCTTAGACTCAATACACAGGGGTGCACCAGAGGACTAACAAGAGGTCGACTAAGGGTTAAGGGAAGGCGAGGGTCTATAAGATGATAAGGAAACTCAACGATAAGAATATGAATCAGAAAAAAGGAAAACAGAAGCAAAGAAATATCACCAGGATTCACTCACTTAGCTATCTTCTTCTTCATAAAATCCCCAAGACGAACAGAAGATCTTAGAGAGGGAACTATAGCAGCAAAAATGTCACCACAACTCTGCGACAGGAGTGGCGTGGTCGGTACTGGAGCCCCTGAAGAACTCGAGCTCGACGACCGCTTACTACAAGAGAACAAGGCCAAAGTCAAAACAAAAAGAGGTGTTCAACAACAAAAAAACAAGAAAACAACTCACCGACGCATGACAAGGGCCGCATCATCATCCTCATCTTCCTCACTCTCAAACAAGGCAACCACAGTGCCATCTAAAAAAGGAGGAAAGTACTCGGTTAAAGGCAGAAACAAACAACAAAAAGACAAAGCGTATTAATATGCTCACCTAGGAGCATGCTACCTATAACTTGAGTACCTGGACGAGTACTCGACTGGTGAGGCTTCTTGGTAGCAGACAAACCAGAAGAAGAACAATCCGCTCGCCCCCTTTTTCGACACTACGAGGAGCTCAAGGAACTGGATGAGGAACATACTCTACATATGCATCAATAACTGCGAAAGAAACACCAGGAAACATCATGGTGGTTTGAAACTTACTGGTTAAAGACGCCCCAGCAAGACTCCCCCCAGTCTCCACCATGGCAGGGTGGTCATCAAGGGGGGTCGGATCAACGAAGTTACGCCCCAATTCCTATAAAAGAGTAAAACAATCAGATGAGAAAGATTAAGCAAAAAGTGGAGACAGCAAAGGAAATACAAAAAGTACCTGCATATGAAAAAACAACTCATAGCAGGAGGCGGGTTGTCAGCACAATACTCAGGGACAACATGTGGGACGACGCTTACTCCTTTCAACATCTTCTGAAGGCGCTCGAGCACCTCCTCATCAGTCAACTCAAGGGCAGGGACCATACGAGAAGGGTCCTCCACCCCAGAGTACTCAAAACCATAATTCTCTTGCTCCTTCAGAGGTTGAACATGGCGGCGAAGAAAACTAGAAACGACCCCAAAGCCAGTCAAGCCTTGCTATTTCAGAGTACATATCCTCTCAAGAAATGGCTTGATCGCCTGGAGCTCATCCATCGTCAGGGGATTCTTTTCCCATCGGTCATTAAACACGGGACCAGAACTAGAATGAACAACAAGAGGAGGAATCATATTGGCGGCATAAAACCAGTCGGCACGCCAATCCCTCACAGAATCAACCAAGTCATAATCAAAGAATTTACTCTTACGACCCTAACGAAACTGAATCCCGCAGCCACCAAGAACATGGGTGTCATCGCTACGGGGTTGGGGCTTCAGATGGAAGAAGTAACGAAAGAGAGAAAGAGAAGGAGGAATTCCAAGAAAAGTTTCACAAAGATGAACAAAAACAGAAAGATGAAGGACAGCATTGGGAGCAAAATGGTTCAAGCTAATCCCAAAATAACCGAGAAATTGATGAAGAAAAGCAGAAGCAAGAAGGCAGAGTCCAGCACGGATAAAGGAGACAAAAAGAACAATCTCACCAGGACCTGGAGTTGGGACCTGGTGCTGATCCGGAGCTTTCCAATCGGCAAACTCCTTGCCCTGGATCAGACCACCACTGACAAGCTCGCGCAACTGATCCTCAGTCGTAGTCGGAGCCGACCAGATCTTCTAAGCAGCCCTCATGGCCATGAACTCTTGATTTTCAATCACAAAAAGCGATGCCTCCTCGTCTACAAAGGTTGCCTGGGACTTGCTCACTGATTTCTTCCTGCCCATATACCAGCGAAAGCAATAAAGCACTAAGAAACGATGATGCTCAGACGGCGGCGCTCAGATGACGGTGACAATGGCGACGGTGAAGTTTTGAAAACTAGGGTTTCAAGGCAAAAGCAGGGCAGCAAAGAAAAAGAAGAAGACAGGCCTTTAAATAGATTTTACAGCAATAAAAATGCGGCCCACTAGGCCTGTTTAAACACGGCATGAGAACGCAACGATCCATTTCTCACCACAACTGACACAGCTGAAATGACGGACGACACACTTCTACACAATGGTACAGTTCAACGGGCAGATTTCAGACTTATCCATCGAGCACCACGGCAGAGTTATCATATTGCTACAAAAAGAACTCATCAACCATGAAGCAATGAAGGGTTACCTCACAAGGAACACAAGAACCCGGTTCTTATAGAAAGAACTCGGGAATCTCATAAATAACCGAGACATCAGCAGAAAAAAGATTCAGTTCTTTGAACAACTCAGATTCAAGACCCTCCAACTCTTTGTTCCAAATAGCAAGAGGCTCGGGGGCTACACTCAGTGAGTGCACTTTTTCTTCAAAAAAGCACACATCATTCAGAAGACTTCTTCAAGACAAGAGTTTTCAAACAACATAACACTCTATGAGTGCACTTTTTTCTTCAAAAAAGCATATGTCACCAAGAAGACTTCTTCATGACAGACCACTTCAAGACCTCATGACAAAAAGAACCCGGACCGAGCTATATCTGAGTTCTTTTTGATAAAGAACCTGGGTATACGCTCGGGAGCCCTTCGACGAAGAATCAGAGCAATTTCAAGACAAGACCCTCCAGCTCCTTGTTCCAAATAGCAAGAGGCTCGAAGGCTACACCCAGATGGGAGTACTTTTTCTTCAAAAAAAGTACACACGACCCGAAGATCTCAAGAAGCGCTACATGGTTTTCCTCAAGAAAGCACTCGGACAATGCTTGTTCCTACTCGGCAAGACCTGAAGGAACAAGACGAGGCTTCCAGAGCTCAACCATGAAGTGCTCGGGGGCTTGTCGAAGCGAGGACCCATGGGATATCCCGCAAGAAAGAGAGAAGATCTAGTCTAACTAGGATTCTTTCCATGTAATCTTAGTAGTAGTATTATTCTGTAATCCTACTAGGAACTCTCATTGTAAACCGACTAGGACTCTGGCCTCCTGACTATATAAAGGAGGGCGGGGTTCCTAGAGAAGACAGGTGACAATCAATCCAACACAAAGGCTAACGCTGACTGGACCGTAGGGCTATTACTCGATCACGGTCGAGGGCCTGAACCGAGATAAATCGACTGTCTCTTGCGTTTACCGTCAAGTTCTGCATATGCTGAAGCCCAAACAAACTACCCCGGGTACCCCCGTTGCAGGCTATCGGTGGTGAAACATCGACAGGGACTGCGTGCCCACTCCAATGATTCAAGAGCAACAAACTTCTTAATACCTGTTGATGTTGTATGACTTATACAACACCTATTGTTAGCTCTTCAAAGAAGATGAATAATGTAAACAAGGGTCTTGTAATACAGGAGCCTGTAGAATCAATTGCCTATTGGCAATGAAGAGAAACAACAAACCCCCATATGAAAGAAGTGTCAGTAGCTGAGGCCCTAGAAGGTCTCACAAAATTAGAAAACCAGCTATTTCAGATGACTATAAAGTCCATGTTAGTGAAATTCAAATGGTGGGTGATCCCGCCTTATTTGAAGAAGCCATGAGAAGCGCTCACTCGCCTAAGATGAAATGAAATCGGTGAATACCAACAATGTTTGGGACTCAGAAGAAATTTATAATGAAGTCAAAACAATAGGCTATAAATGGGTCTACAAGATAAAATGTGACTTCAAAGGGAATATAGAAAGATATAAAGTGCCGACTTATGGTGAAAGGATTCATGGAAAGAGTTGGAAAACATTTACATGGCACAACCCAAAGTTTTTGTTGTGGAAGAAAAAGAACGTAAGGGATGCCGCCTGAAGAAATCATTTATGGGTTAGAGCAATTAGAAAGTTTGGGTTTAAAGAGAATGAGAAGGACAATAGCGTTTATGCAAAGTTCAAGAATGGAAAATTCATTTTCCACATCATGTGTATAGATGACATCCTGCTCGCTAGTAGTGATGTTAATCAGCCATTGGACAAGAAGTTCTTGTCCTCAAGTTTCACATGTGAATGATCTTGGTGAAGCATCATGGGTTCTAGAAATTGAAATTCACCAAGATAGAAGAACAGGGAGTATTAGGACTATCGCAAAGGCATACTTATAAAAAAAGATTCAAAAGAAATAAAGTATGCATGCGAGTAGAACTACTGCCTACTCCTATAGTCAAGGGTAATGGATTTGGGAACTTTCAGTGTTCCCGGAACCAATATGAGATCGATCAAATAAACATGGTTCCATATGCTTCAGCTGTTGGAAGCTTTATGAGTGCACAAGCTAGTACTTACCCTGACAGTAGTTCATGTATCTAGGATGTTTTGGCAGAAGTCCAGTCCAGATATAGATCACTGGAATGGAGTTAAGAATGTCTTGCAATTTTGTAGAGTATTATAAGTCTCATGCTTGAGTAAGAAAGAACAAGTACTCTCAAATAGTTGTGGGTACAAATGTTAAGCTTTAGCGAGATGTGTAGTGAAATTCACATTAGTTTTTAACACTCGCACTTGGAGTTTATTGTGGAAAAGCTCCAATAAAACAGTTGTGGTGTCATCAATAATGCATACCCATAGTATAGCTTGTTATGAGGCTTCAGGAGATAGGACAAAAGTAGTTAAGAGAACTTGTACCCGGAGTTGATAATGGTAGACAGCAGCAATAACCATTTAAGTAGTTCACTCCTATGACAACAGGTCAAGTGTGCTGCCAAACACATTGACATTAAGTTATACGATGTAAAGGAGAAAGTCCGGAATTATATTGAAAGTATTGAGCAAGTACTTGCGGATTCGCTTACCAAAGGCTTATCCAGCCAGTGCGTTCAGAGAACACACAGACGACATGGGTTTATGGGAAAGCCTATGATTTCTGAACAATAAGGGCCTAGTTGAGAATCTGTTTGAAAACAAAGAGGTGTATTGTAGTTATTTAATCTAATGGTACTAACCGTTATGATGGAGCACGTTCTATGCACTAATCTGTGATGGAATGGGAAAAGAGATAAGTATGTTAAGTTTAAGTCTAAAGTTTAAGTGATAAATTAAGATCAAGAGGGAGAATGTTAGATTGATCTTCACCAAATTTGGCCCAATGGCCAAGTCTAGGCCCTGATCTACTGCCCTGATCGGGAGCGTCCAACCCAGCAAGGTTGGTGGGCCCCATCGCACAGTGCCAAATAAAAGGAGGTGGGGGCTGGGCAGAAGAAATGAGGTTCGCCGCCGCCAACAGTACCCCACCACAAACTCTACCGATTGAGGGGGCACTACCAGCGATGGGAAGCACCACCACCGACTCCACCACCATAGGGGACGTCCACTGCGACTCCTCCACCAACGCTCTGCACCACCGACCCGTCGATGGCAAACTCCTCCATCACCAAGCAGGATGGTCGGTACCCTTGCCCCTCTCTCTCTCTCCCTCTCTTCCCCTGGTATTTGTTCTAGGTCATACCACCTACTTTACCTCGAACAGAGAAGAGCTCACCCGCCAGATCCTGCACCTAGGGTTCTCTAATTTAAACAAGTTCCAGCCCAAAGAAAGCCACGGCGTTGCTTGTCAAGCTGCCTCAATGCCCAGGCTGAAAGGCCAGTGGCAATGGAGCCATCGACGGGTATGGCCGAAAGCGTGGCCTTAGTAAGAGTTGCACCACCGGTGTTATTGAGCAGGCCGGCCTTCCATGTGGGGATACGAGCTGCTACCTTGTCGATCATCAGCTGTTCCTCGGCTCGACGTACCTTTAGCAATCTGAGCGGAATTCCCAGATACCTACACGGGAACGGCGCCTGCTGTCCTGGGAGAGCAGCGGATAGGAGAGAAAGAACACTTCTCCATGTTCGTGATCAGGCCCGAAGCATCGGCATAGAGGTCGAGGATTGCACGCATGCACCCCAAGTCAGCCTCCGAAGGCGAAAGAAAAACAACGAGATCATCCGCGTACAAGGAGGCGCAATGTCTGATCATAGCCGATGGTAGGGGCTGGAGCATGCCCTGTTGGTCGGCAGCGGAGATAATGTTGTTGAGTACCTCCATGACAACGATGAACAGCATAGCGGAGAGCGGGTCACCCTGCCGTAGACCACGAGCGTGGCAAATTGTCCTTCCCGGCCTCCCGTTTACCACAACCCGTGTTCTGGCCGTGGACAGTAGGATGGCGATCCATTCAGTCCACCTTGCCGGGAAGCCGATGAAGGTAATTAAGCAGTTGAATCAGAAACTCCAGGAGACCGAATCGAATGCCTTGGCAATGTCGATCTTCATGAGCACCATAGGGCAGTGACGACTATGTAGCCAGTGACAGGCGAGCTAAACCGCCATGAAATTGTCATGAATGGACCTTCCCCGGATGAAGGCGCTTTGGTTGCATTTGACCAAGGCGGGCAATTGCGGGGCCAGACGAGTGGCCAGTGCTTTGGCCACCAGCTTGCCGACGCTGTGCATCAAACTGATGGGGCGGTAGTCTTTCAGCCAGGACAGCGCGTCAGTCTTCCAAAGCAAGACCATATTGGCCGTGTTGAGCAGATGAAAGCTCCTACGGTCCAGCGCCCAAAAGGAGTTGAATACCGCTACTACGTCATCCTTTTATGGTGTCCCAGGCCGCCTTGTAGAACCTACCGGTAAAGCCATCAGGGCCTGGAGCTCGGTCACTTAGAAATATCCCGGTTGACGGCCCAGACCTCCTCCACGGCTGAACTCAGATTCAAGCTCGCTGAGATCAAGCTGAGGCAAGCCGATTTGTGGAATATCCTTGAGCGTGCGAAATAAGTGCCTAGGATGTTGTTGTAGTAATCGTAGATCGCCTCGGCCTTGGCCTCCTCAGCCAAGAAAGTTTGGCCCTCATGCTCTACAGTTGGGATATAGCTCTTTCGCTTGTGGTGGCATGCTTGGAGGTGAAAGAATTTTGTGTTGGCATCACCTTCGCACAGGAAGCGAATGCGGGACCTGTGTCGTGCAATTCTCCTGGAGAGCGACGCTAGGCCAAGGATTGTGCGTTTGAGTTCCCTACGCAGTCAAACACTCAACTCATCTGCCGACAGCATTCTGCCCTCCTGCGTGATGTCCAGCTCTCCGACGTTCAACCTTGCCATGGTGAGCTGTGAGCGTACACTTCCGATGGACTTGGCGCTCCAGGCTCGCAGTGCTTTGGCTGTGTTACGCAATTTAAAATCAAGCACTCTGCAAGCGTCGGCGTTATGCATACCGATCGACCATGACGAAGCGACGATGTCGAGGAATCCTTCCATAGACGTCCAAAACGACTCAAACCGGAACTGTGGTTTGGCCCAGGGTGTGGCGTTTAGCCTTAGTGACAAAGGCGTGTGATCCTAGCAGTCCGTCAAGAGGCTTGCGAGGTAGTGGTTGCTGAACGCGTCAAGCCAATCTGCCAAGGCTAGGAAACGGTCGAGACGCTTGAGGGTCGGCCTGCGACGCTCGTTCGACCAGGTGTAAAGGCGACCATGGAGGTGCAACTCTGCGAGCTGCAGATCATCGATGACCCAGCGAAACCTTTGCATCCAGTTGCGATGCAGAGCACCCTCATTTTTGTCCTGCTCACGATAGATCATATTGAAGTCTCCACAGTAAAGCGACGCCCTGGTGTGGGAGGTATAACCTAGATACCCACAGGGCGACACATGGGCCGTGCCAGAACGAGGCCTGCGGTGCCCGACGCTGCTCGACGTACGCCGTAAAGCATCCAGAAGACATCTTGGCGATGAAGCAAAGGATCTGGTCGGATATGCTAGGATTTCGGATACGCAAGATATTGTATTCCTTGTAAACTCTATATGCTAACCGACTAGATCTAGGTCCAACCGACCTGTAGCCCTATCCTCTGTGCTATATAAGGCGGGTAGGGAGCCCCCTCGAAACATCTCATATTCATCTCATCATACAGCAATATAATCCACCAGAACACATGACTAGGGTTTTACGTCACGCTGACGACCTGAACCTGTCTAAATTGTGCGTCCTTGCTCCTGTGTCACCATCTAGTTCCTTTCACGCACACCTCCATTGATAATCTACTACTACGGGCATACTCATCGGTAGATTGCCGACCATCTTTCGTCGACAGTGGCACGCCAGGTAGGGGTTTTGCATGCTAATCCTATGACGAACCGGATGGATCAATGTTTGCCGCAGCGGGTTCTCATCAGCCCACGTCGACAACTTGCCACGACTCTCGTTGATCCTCATCGACAACTCACCGCGACCGTCGTCGGCCCTCGTCGACAAGTCGCCAACTCGCTGCGACTCTCCTCGGCTCTCGTTGCCCCTCGTCGACAATTTGCCGTGGTTCTCAAGCAAGCTGCTGAGCCACGTCCATCTACTCGGATGCTGCAAACAGCCAACTCCTATGCCGACGTCGAAGAAGGCGATCGGTAACATAAGGACGCCATTGCTCGGACTGCCCACCCCGATCGTCAGCCACGTCGCAATGTTGACCGCCGTGAAGACCGGTGCTATGACGACCGCGACCGTCGCTATGACGATAGGAAGGAAAGCTCAGGGGCCGGGCAGCTACGCCACAACGACCACGACAACAATTCGGTGACTTCGCCACGGCGCCCGATGAATTACCACTCGGACCCAACGCCCTCATCGGTAATGGGTTCCGAGTGCCCGACGTATCAAGTCGCCTGACTGGTTTATTTCATCAACAAACGACTACTCGGCCACAATGACGACTCGTCTCTACCAACAAGCTAAGTCACGCTTTAATATTTTCTAAATATTCTCTAATCTCCATGTATCTCCCGACGTCGCTCCATTTGTTTTTCGCTCTCCATGCTTAAACATCTTTAAGATGCTTTATTTAATCACCATGTGATTTTCCCCCTCAGTCACGTTCTAACTTGCGATCCAGAGACGGCCCTGTTCCACTACTACACAAAATCTTTTCCATGACCTTTCCAAAACAGCTTCGGAGGCGGGCAGCCTTTTGAACCACCTCAATTAATGCCTCGGATTAATTGAGGCGATTATTTTTTTATTAACCGAGGCAGTCAAAAAAACCGCCTTGCAAAATCTATTTACGGAGGCGGGCATTCTAACGCAACCGCCTCGATAAATCATTAACCGAGTCGCGCATTCTAATTCAACCGCCTCAGTAAAACAAGCCCAGCCCGCTAGCCCATACCAGCCCACTAACATCTTCAATATATATATGAAATCATCAGGAAACCCTAACTCCCTCACTCTCTCCCACTCCCACCAGTCCCAGCACTCCCCCACCCGAGCACCCCTCGCCTGGGAGCCCGACGCCCCTCCCTCTCCCCTCCCCATCCACTGCACCCTCCCCTCCCCATCCTACCGCTCCCCTCCCCGGCGACCTCTCTCTCTCCTCTCTGTAGGCTAGCGGCGGCGCCCCTCACTACCCCTAGCAGCGCCAGCGGCGGAGCCCCTCCCCAACCTTCGAGCAGGGTGGAGGTGGTGGCGGCACGGCCAAGCGGATCCCTCCACCACCACCTCCACCGGCCGGATCTAGAGGCCTGGCGGCACGGCGACCTGGCAGCTGGCGACGCGTGTGAGGCGGGCGCGGCGGCCTAGCGGCGGGCGGCGCAGGCGAGGCGGGCACCACGGTCTCGCGCGAGGGCGGGCGGATGCGAGCAAGGCTCCCCTTCGGCGTGGCTTCTTCGGTGGCTGGACGGCGGCAGCTTCACTAGGCTCTCCTCTGGCGGCGGCCTGCTCCCTCTCCCCCATGGCGCGGCGGCGGCGGCGGATTGGGTCGAGGGGGCGACGGATCCAGGCGCAGGCGCCCGGATCTGGCAAGCGGATGGCCGGATCTGGTGAGCAGCGGCCAGATCCGACGAGCGGGCGTGGCAGCGGTGCAGATCCAGCGAGCAGCGCCTGGATGGGCTTGGCGGGCCCATGGATGGGCTCGCTGGACTTTTTCCTTTTTTTTTGTTTTTTTAATTCATTAACCGAGGCGGGCAAAGAAACCGCCTCGGTTAAGGTCCGATTAACCGTGACCTCTCATCCGAGGCGTTTTCATTGCCCACCTCGGTTAATCCAAAATGCCCGCCTTGGTTAAAATTAATGTAGTAATGTTCTCGGCTTCTCCCTACATGTGCATGAGACATCGCCGCTCTGTGCTATGGGGGGTCGGCAGCGGCTCCTCAGCGACGCCTATCCTCCTACATGTGCACGGGCCATGTCGCTCTGCATTATGGAGTGTGTGGATAGCCGGGGCTGGTGGCTCAACAAAGAACTAACTGATCGGATTTTTTCTCCATGTTTTAACTACCAATTCTACGACGTAAACATAATGTTTATATCTCCTGTTTCCAGAGAAGGCCTCTATTTCTGGCTCCTCCCTACACGAGCGTGAGCCATCGTCGCTCTGCGTTATGGGTGGTCGGCAGCGGCTCTCTAGTGATGCCTGCTCTCCTACAGTGCATGGGCCATGTCGCTCTTCGTTATGGTTTCTAGGCTAGCTCGGGGCTGGGGACTCAAACAAGAATCAATCAACTAAAAGCCATTAATATTAAATATTAACACTTTATGCACTAATAAACATAATGTTTATCTAAAACTATTCACCATTTTCTCTGGAGTCCATATATTTTATTTTTACATAAGGTACTACCATTTCTCCATATTTGTTTTACAGGGACCAACGGTTCGATCAACGAGCTTATTTTTTTTACGCTTGGGGACTGGATCAGTCAGGAAGGACAAGAGGATCATTGTCTAGGTGGTCGCACCACCTAGCACTCAGACTTCATCACCGACTAGTTGATCGGACTGCTCAGCGCTCACTTCATCGCTTGACGCTCCCTTCACCGCTCGGTGGTCACTTAATCGCTCGACGCTCCCTTCGCCGCTCGGTGCTCGCTTCACCGCTCGACGCTCACTTCTTCTCGGCACTCATCGCCGACCACACTACACCACAACACCGCTTCACCGTTAGACATCTTACGCTAAAAATTATATTTGGCGATGGATGATCTGACGCTAAAGATAACTCAGAGACCATCTGACGCTAAATCCTCATTTAGCGATTTGTTGTCTGTCGCTATAGATATTGATATTTAACGTTGAACTGTCTGTCGCTAAAAATAAGTATACCGGCACTCTGTCTGTCGCCAAAAATAAGTGGGGCCCACTACACCGCTGGCTAAGAAAAGAAAAATATAATGCACACCAACCCAAACAAGAAAAAAATAAAAACAGAACGCACAAGCCGTGCTCCTTATCCCTTCGGTAGCTCTGGCGCTCGACGTCTCTCCCCAGAAGCCCGACGCGGCTCTCGCTCTCTCCCCTCGGTCTTCTCCTCCCCAGCGTGCGCTCTCTTCTCGCGCCTCCTCCGGAAGCGCCAACGTCGGCTCCCTCCGCATCCTCCTCACCTATGCAGGGCCCTGCTCAACGCCCCCCCTCCCCCACCCCCTCGGCTCCTTGCGGCAGGGCCGCGCGCTCCGGGATAGGGCGGCCGAGAGCCATGCCTGTCATGCCGCCACCGCCGCGCCATGGCTTGCTAGCCGGCTGGCCAGCGCCGTCGTCCCCAGGCTGGGCGAGCTGGCTGAAGGCCGAGCGCCACCGTGCGGGTCGACTGCAGCAGCGGCTCAACACCACACTCATCCTGGGCCTGGATGCGGGCTCGATCCATGTCATCTCCGTCCGATCTATGTCGTCCAGTCGTTCTAGTTGCTCCTCCATCTCGTGCGGTCTGCAAATCTGATATGCATGTCCACGGTGAGCCGTTTTCTGCCTCAGATGTGTGTACATATGTTCCTATGGATGAGTATTGCGTATGTATGGATGTTTATGTGCTGTGTTTAGAAGATCTAGGGTTAGAGTTATGTGTGTGTGTGTGTGTATGTTCCGATCTACACTGAAAATTCTGTGTTATTTGGCAATACAGTGTGATAATTTATAATAGTCACACTGCCATTCTCTAGAATTAGTAAGTTGGCAACACAGTATGTTTCAAATCAACAGCTTAGATGTTTTCAGAACTGCAGACCATGTCAGACCTGTCAGACTGAACAATATTGTTGAATTTAAATGAAAAAATAGCGAATTAATGTTCAAAGTAATTGTCCCGAAACCTTTGTTATCTAAGTAATTGCATTCCAAGATTGGTCTTCTCTGTTCTTTCTCATAGTTCAGAGGTCGCATGCAGTCATATGGTTGTCTTCCTGTCATTTGCAAACCAGAATTGTCTTCTTGACTTACAATCCATTGTCTTTTTAGATGCACAAGATCCTATATTGTAATTGTCAATGGTTACTTTTACCTTCTGCTTTATGTTTTTCTCTCTCGTACTTTGACGATATGTGCTTTCTTAAGTGTCTTTTGGAATTAGACATTGTTTCCCAATAGCTAATCTGAGTATTGATGTCTGACAATGATGCAACTTAAAATCCGTAGACTACTCTTGCTGCTTCTTATTGCCAGCAAACTCGAGCAGTTAGGTTAGGTTCTAAATAGTGTCAATAATGTTTAATGATAGTACCTTGAAAAGTTAGTACTGTTGTTGCTAGGAGCTTCTAGTAGTTCTTATTATAAAATGAGTTCTTATTGGGAAAGCCTTTTGTATATCAGCAGGCTGCAGGCACCTTGGCTGATGGCTGATGCTTATGAATTTTCAGGAACCAGGAGGCCTACTAATCCTTCATCAACTTGTTCTAATGGCGCACCCGTTTCTGGGAAACAACACATGTATAGGCACATGTCTAGACCTTTTTAGTGCTGATGGTATAATGGGCCTCGGTCGTGGTCAACTTAGCATAATGGATCAGCTTGTTGAAAAGGGTGTCATAAGCGATTCATTCTCATTGTGCTATGGCGGTATGGATATTGGTGGTGGTGCTATGGTGCTTGGTGGAGTGCCTGCTCCTTCTGACATGGTTTTTTCACATTCAGACCCTCTCCGCAGGTAATGTATGGTTTCCTATATGATAACCGATCCTTATTCTTTTTGTGGTACATATTTTTATTAGCTAATCTTAAATTGGCAACAGTCCATATTACAACATTGAGTTAAAGGAAATACATGTTGCTGGAAAGGCGCTGCGGCTAGATTCAAGGATCTTCGACAGCAAGCATAGGACTGTTTTGGATAGTGGGACCACATATTCTTATTTGCCAGGGCAAGCTTTTGTGGCTTTTAGAGATGCTGTAAGCTATTTACACGTCCATACCTTTTCTTTTTGATATTTGTTCTATTGTAGTTATTTTTCCTTCATGTGACATCAATTTGCTTGGAGTTCAGTTTTTGCAATGTACCATGTAAAAAAGGAAGTCTAGCTTCAGAAGCTATCAATAGTATTTGTGGCTAAAACTGCACTAGTGCCATTTTTTTAACTTTTCCGCCTTGCATAAAAGAAGTTAAGCATCTTAATGACACCTAGATAAATTTACACTTCCCTAGATAGAATCAAACTTCTACTTTAGCACAACCTGCTTTTTCTCCTTGACGCCTTTTCATGTCCATTAGCTAATAACTGTATCCCTCCTTTTTCTCTTATTCTCTTGGTTGTTGCTCTACAAACGAACTTCTGGATTACCAGGACACTGTTGACTGGTGCACCTACAATTCCTTTTTGTTTTGTTTGGTTTTGCATGTCATATCCCCTATTAATATATCTAATATTGATGCCCTGTACTATATATATACTTTCTTTTCCCTTTTCATTGGTGGCTCATGGTGGATTTCAACTCTTGCCTACCCCAAGTCATAATTTGCTAGGGACTAAAAGGCTTTGTTGTTGTTGGTATTTGGAAATGGACTGAAGCTCTCACTTACACCTGAAAATTATTTATTCCGGGTAGGAGAAACTGTGAACTAAAATGATTTAGGATATAGAAATCTCCCTCCCTCCCTCCCTCCATAATGGTGAAGAAAAACACGAGTCTGTTGTTAGTTGTTACTATGTGCTATGAGGTCTACATATTCTTTTGCTTGTACTTTTTTGTTGCTATGAGGTCTGTTTATTTAAATATGTTTCCTTGGCTATAACAATTGTCTGAATGAAAGGTTCTTGATTTTCTTGATTCATTCAAAGGCTGTAGTAAAAATAGTCTGTTTCTATTACAAGATCATGACAACAGTTTATTATTTTATGCATTTAGAAACTTAGCCATTTTGAGTAGCTAAAGTAATGACCTTAATGGCAGGCATCATTGTTCGTAATACACTTGTGACCTATGACCGTCACAATGAAAAGATTGGCTTTTGGAAAACTAACTGCTCCTGCCCCTAGTAGCTTGCCAGGTTTGTGCCTAATTATTTTAATTTCTATTAATTTCACATGTATTATATGATGAATGACAAAATATGGATATTTGTTATATTTCACTTGTAACTATCAGTTAGGGATCAATTGTTTTGATCTGCTTTGTTGGTGGCTGTTTTGGTAGATGAAGCTTGATAGGGCTGAAGTTTTTATATGAAATGAGGCAAACAATCGATCTGCCTCTCTTGAAGGTCCTTTAAGCCGCAATTCGACCCATGCTTTACTCATTTTTCTGGTTACCTACTTAGTTCTTTGAGTTTGATGGTACATTCACCAGTCTTTATGGCTTGCACAATAATCTGGTCCACATTTCATAGGCCTATAGTAATTTTGGTAATAACCAGGCCGATTACTGTAAGCTAAAGCCATAAGTAAATATTTTCTTAATTGGTGTTGGTTATTTTTTTTGTCAACAATAGCACACTTTATTTTTATGTAGTTTAAATAAATATTATTGTTCTGGATAGGAGCAATGGAAAAACACATAAAGTCAAATGATCACGCTACCTAAGAGGGCAACATAAACCCACCCAACACTTGAGGAGTACAAACAGCAGGGTATGAGCATTATGCCTTTAAACATTTTTCTGGAAATAAGAGAATTAAAATTGGAAGAAAAATGGAATACAACCTCAG
This sequence comes from Miscanthus floridulus, assembly GCF_019320115.1. Classification (NCBI taxonomy): domain Eukaryota; kingdom Viridiplantae; phylum Streptophyta; class Magnoliopsida; order Poales; family Poaceae; genus Miscanthus; species Miscanthus floridulus. The sequence continues at coordinate 74,908,902 of NC_089593.1, forward strand.
AAAGTTGAAATCTCTAAATAAACAAGCTCAGGAAAGAAAAATTTCCTACCACACATGAGACTTTGACTTCTTGACAAATATCCACCAAACCCACAGAAGAAGGGTTGTAAACTCTCCTGCTAGATTGTGGAGAAGAGGCAAGAAGGGTTCTAAACTCTCAATGCTATATTGCGGAGAAGAGGCAAAAGAGTAGCTTCAGCCAAGACCAAACAAAACAGTGCTATAAATAAAGTTCTCTTAAAACGCCAGCCACTGGTTGCGAGCGTTAACCTAGAAAACTAACTTGCACAGAAAAGTAAATTATTCAGTATCTTCTCCTGCAGAGCAGGAAAGAGATGGAATAACAACTCTATAATAAAATACTTACGGATGGTTTCTTTGTGATTACTCATGATGTTAGTTATTACACAGTTTCTAGTATATGTCTTAAATGCTCACTTGAATTAATGAATGTACAGTTCAAACCTTCATATAGAAACTTTCCTCCTAGTAAACCTACACAGTTTCTTTAGCACCCTCAGTGATCTCTATCTTCCACCTCAGCCACCAGCCGTGTGGCTTCTGTCACTGTCAGGATGGCTGCCAATGACACGCTCTTCTCGCAACAGAGTGAACTGTCAGCCTGCTGTTAGTATGTTACCTGCCTTGGTAATGGCATTCCTGTCTCAACTGCCATTGTCCTTGTCACTCACTCCCAGTTTTAGCAACAAGGAATAGGTGGCCATAGCTGTCCACATAATCAGTATATGTTTTCCATCTGTTGATTAAACCTTGAGCAGTTCGATATGTGCTTTAGGTGTAGTGCCTTAATCTTCACTTGTAAGAATTCTCTCTGGACAGTTCCTAGAGATTGTTAGTTATGGTAGGATTACATCTGCATGTAAATTGCTTTTTTTCTTCTCTGTGTACCTCCCATTTCATGTTTTGCTCATTTTCAATAGAGGTTCGATACAATTTATGATCCAAACCTAAATCAAGGCAAATGCTAAATGAGCATTACTGTTGTTTTTTCATTTGTGGTGCCTCCTTTGCCATACTGCTGATCTAGATTTGTGAGTGTTGCCTCTTGAACCCAACACAGTGCCCTTCATTTCAGGTTTAAGTAGGAAATTAATATGTTGATCACTTGCCGAATTTCAGGTTTCAGTAAGAAGCAGTTGCTGTAATTTTAAGGACTAGTACTGCTATTACTCAAGCTACTATTATTATGTGGTAGGACTGAACTGGGAAATTAATATGCTGATCACTCTCTGTTTGGTTATTACTTAATGCTATTACATAATGCTGAGTACTGGTTGTTGCTTGCAATATGATCACTATATGTTTGGTCACCAGCTCCCAGAATGATTTGCCTGAACTGAAACTGAAGATTGCTATTATCTTCTATTTTCTGCTCATTTCTTGGCTGCTAATATCTTCATTTGTTTGCTTGAACCTTGAGTGTACTTGACTGTTTCAGTTCAAGTACTTTACTAGTACATGGGACCCCTTTTAACATATGTTCAGTTTGATTTTAATGTTTGTTACCCTTGCCTCTGTAGGAAACATGCTAACATTTATGGTTGATTCAAAGCAAGCATTTGAAGTATCCCTAGCAGATGTTGCACAAACCCAGATGCAAGGAAAAATAGATGTTCTCTTAGAGCTTCATGATGATGATACTACTAGAGCCAATGAGGTTTGTAGTGGACAGTAGTTGTAGTGGATCCACTCATATTTTCTGCATTGCTAATGAGGTGCTAGTCAATCTCATTTGGATACATGTAGTTGATACTGTAGACTTATCATTGATGAATCATTGATTCATGTTTGTAATGGCTGACCATATATATATGTCTTAGTGACTGTTTAGACTTGGTCATGAATGAATCTATTTGTATGAGAAACGTGCACAATGATGTTACTTTTGTATTAATTTGCAACCAAATGACCTTTTATTTTTTTTTAAATGCATTTACATGATCTCGTCAAACCATCTATCACTAAAAACATTTGTAACTTCAAATTGTCTGTCGCTATAGAGTACTGGGAGGCAATCTGTCGCTAAAGAGTAGCAGCAGACTATCTGTCGCTAAAAAAATTGAGGGCAACGGACTGTCTGACGCTAAAAGTACTGTCTGGCACTAAAGATATTTAGCGACAGGACTTACAGTGTCTGCAGAAGTCTGTCGCTATAACTTTTTAGCGTCAGACTGTCTGTCGTTGTAGCCGCTTTTAGCGTCAGACTGTCCATCGCTAAACTTGGTGTTGTGGTGTAGTGCCAGTTGATTGGACTGCTCGGCGCTCACTTCTCCTCGGCGCTCATCGCTGCCAGTTGATCGGACTGCTCGGCGCTCACTTCACTACTCGGTTCTCACTTCACTGTCGACCAGTTGGACTTCGCCGCCGACTAGTTGGTTGGACTGCTCGGTGCTCGTCGATCGGTTGGTCAGATTGCTCGTCATTTTGGCTTCATCGTCAGCTACGCTGAGGGATCGCCAGCTAAGCTGGGGACTCCTCGGCGTTTGGTTTCTTCGTGCAAAAGTCACCAGCTAAGCTAGGGACTCCCTTGGCGGTCGGATTTTTGCTACATCTCATTGGTTGGTTCAACAAAAAAAGCTCCGATCTAATCAAGCTGGTGTGCTATCAAGTTGCTCCATGCTGTTTGGATCAGGGTGTTGATCCTAGACAACACGTCGGGGGCCTTGATAAGCACATTACAAAGGATCTTCTTGGTGGTTCTCAGCTAAGCTGAGGACTATTTGTATAATCAGCTACGCATTTGGAGTCTACTGTTTTCTTTGACCCTGGCACTACGTGAATTCATCACCTACTGTCAGGCTTGGGGACTAAGTATGTACACTTCACTAGCGGCGAGTGTTCTGAACAGTCTTTAGCTGAGCTGGGGACTGCCTCTCCATTTTATTACACTACCCGTTGATCCTGCTACAAGATATTTGTCTATCTTATAGCAGGCTCGGAGACTACAATGTATATATACAATGCACTTAGCAGTGCATGTATATATGTTTCTTGGTATGCAGCTAAGCTGGGGATTAGCTATGTGCTCGGCTTTACTTCTCTTTGATCCTGCTACAAGATCTTTCTTATATTACAGCAGGCTCGGGGACTACATGTATATATACAATGCACTTGGCAGTGCATGTATATATTTTTTATAGGTACTAAGTGCCTCCGATCTGACTAAGTCAGAGATGAGAATCGTCTGACTTTGTCAAACGGAACCTAAGTGTGTACACTTCACCAAGGACGAAGAAATTCAAATTTTAAACTTGAGTGTCTTACATCCGCTTGGAAACGCCTTACTTGGATGAATCCAAGGGCAGCCGATCAGTTTAACTACTTGGATCGCTGCTCCAACTGCTTGGCTTCATGACATACTGCTCGGACATCATCAAGACGGCATTGCTCGGCAAATACAAGGTGCTCGGGGACTAGCTGTGGGGGTATAACCCCAGATACCCACAAGACGACACATGGGCCACGCCGCTAGGGGTGGTCCAGCCCACCAGAACAAGGCCTGCAGTGCCTGACGCTGCTCGGCGTACGCCGCAAGTCATCCAGAAGACATCTTGGCGTTGAAGCAAAGGATCTGGTTGGATACACTAGGAACCGATCAGATATCTTAGATACCGCTCGGATACGCAAGATATTGTATTCCTTATAAACTCTATATGCTAACCGACTAGATCTAGGTCCAACAGACATGTAACCCTATCCCCCGTGCTATATAAGGCAGGTAGGGACCCCCCTCGAAACATCTCATATTCATCTCATTATGCAGCAATACAATTCACCAGAACACAGGACTAGGGTTTTACGTCACGCTGACGGCCTAAACCTGTCTAGATCGTGCGTCCTTGCTTCTGTGTCACCATCCGGTTTACTTCACACGCACCTCCACCGATTCATCTACGGCATACCCCTCGGCGACCATCTTCCGTCGACACCTGGACAAGACTGATAGGTGGTGCGCAGCTCATCTAGAAACGCAGCTTTCTCGGCTAGCTGCTAGCACCGTTGGCCCATACACCGACGTGAGCCACCAATCATAGGAGTTCGCACTGCGCGGAGAGAGGAAGACAGAGGCCGAGAAGCGGCGCGTAATACACTGCGACGCCGACCAAAGATCATGGCGCCATGAGATCAGAATTCCCCCCGACGTGTTTACAGCAGGCAAGAAGCAATAGTCAAAGTCACAACCCATCCCCATTATATCATTGATCCATGCGACAGGGAAGTTCTGAACCTTCGTTTCTTGAAGACAGAGTAGCGACAGTCGTTCCGAGATGACAATGTTACGGACTACCGAACGACGGGCCCTCAAATTGAGACCCCTTACATTCCAACACAGGAGCTTTTCTAGTTCCATGAGTACGATTTTGCGACGTTTGGGCGAGCGGGGCTACTGAGAGCCGTGCCTCGACTTTAGCTGCTTCCTTGCCGGAAACAACTCTCTCATTGCCTCACTTTTGGATGCCGGAGAGGCTTGCGGAAGGTTTCATGGAACCTTCGCATTGCCGACTCGTCAGAAGCCGGAGCCGGCACGCCTTTTCCCATCTTTTGAGCATGACGATGGCAGCTTGGGCCTCAGGCTTGGCCGCCCGTGGCTTGCCAGCCAGCCTGGAGCTACGACGCGGTACAACACTGTAGTCCGGCACGCGGGACACTCGCAGTCGCGGCGGGGACGACAAGAGCGACGTGCTTGCCTGCCTGTAACGAGATGGAAGAGATGAAATCCTCGACGGATGCCGGGCTAGCAGACCTGGTCGAAGTATGCGATGCTGGGCTCACAGGGGCAGGTAGCGGCTCATCCAGCATGACAACCTGAGAATGCAGCCCAGCCGAAGAATCTCGAGTGTCCTCATCCAGGGGAGCAGGCACCGTCTCATGGCCCGCTAGCTGGGCCGGGTTCCCCAGAGGGCGCGGTTCATCTGCGAGAACCTGAGCGACCTCAGGGATCGGGTCCCAGGTACTCATCTGGTCTCCTCCAGTGCGAGCAGCTTGAGGCAGGAGCAGGAGGTCCGGTCCATCGACATGGTCCACGGACCTGGTGCGCGGGGCAGCCTCCTCCAACAGCGACATGTCACTGGGCAACAGTTTCCCCAGGAAACCGTGCAGCTCGTTCTTTGCACGGCGACCAACAAAGGAGACGTCATCGTTGAATTCCGCGGCGCGCTGGTCTACCTTTCCCAAGACAGGAGGCGGTATGGCCACCTCGACAAGCTATGGCCCCGTTTAGTTGGCTGGCGAAGTTGGCGCCGCCGGAATTTGTTTTCACCGTAGTGTAACGTAGTATTTCGTTTGTATTTGGTAATAATTGTTCAATTGTTAACTAATTAGACTCAAAACGTTCGTCTCGCAAAGTACAACCAAACTGTGTAATTAGTTTTTGATTTTGTCAACATTTAGTACTCCATACATGTACCGCAAGTTTAATGTGACGGAGAATCTTTTTTTTTACATAGTGTCAAAGTTTAGATTTTGGGTAACTAAACCGAGGGCTATATATATGGGTCCGAATCCCTTCCCAGATCGACCTCGGTCTCATGGACCTGACAGACCACGGCAGAAAGGTCGTCAGCCTTGTGGCGCGCTTTCTATGCCTCGACTGGCGGCGCGGGCCCCACCACGACACCACGCCCCTCGAAGACGGTCACCCACGTGACTGGAATGTGGGCCCGCCACCGCGTCCCAGGTAGGGTGCATCGTCACCAGCTCCGGCAAACCTTACTGTACGAGGATCCCGACGCGACCGGCCGTCGTCGAGCCCGGGCCCCGGGGTGGTAGCGGTTGTAGTTGCTATCGCCGGAGTCGTCATCATCAGCAGCACCCCCGGCATGGTCGCCATCGTCCGAGGACGGCGATGGTGTGTTCCAATCCTGGTACTCGACAATGCGAAGCCCCGGCAGCTCGTCGGCACGGCGGTAAAACGATCGCTCGTAGGCATGCACACCTGATTCTGGGACGAAGATGATCTTCTCCTCAAGGATGAACCTCGGGCGCAGGCACCAAGCAGCGACGAAGAACTCACAGTGAGTTCTTCGTCCCCCAGTGCCACCCCTGGCGGGGCAAGCTCGACGCAGGTGCATGCCGAACCAAGGATGGTCAGCGCAATCGCCGCGGACCTCGCGTGCAAGGGGACACGCCTCAGACCGACCAGCACCCTGAAACGGAATGAGCCGCCAGAGGCCATAGATGTCCGCCGCCATGGGCGCCATATCAGAGAGAATGGAGCATTGGTTGCAGGCATCCCCAGAACAAGCTCCATGTCCTCACGGCGTGAGAACCTCACGACGAAATCCTCCGGGTCGTGGCAGCGAACTGTTGCCGATGCTCCGTCGATGCCGTAGTAGGTGGAGTGGCCAGGAGTCACCATTGCATCGGAATTATAGATCAAGAGCCGTGTGTCGTCGTCGTGGCTGTCGTGTGTATAATCTGGGTCAACGTCGTCGTGATCATATGGATATATGGGATGGAGAAGTTTGTTATCACAAGTCAACGAGCAGGGAGGGAATGAGTCAGAACATGGCATGATGCGTGCAATCAACAGCCACTACGTCAGATTTACACATCACTACCGGCCTCATCACTGTCGGATTTGTGAGAACCGGCAGTGATATACCTTCACTGCCGGTTATGAGCTTGGAAATGAAAAAATGATTGGGGTTAGGCTAAAACCGACAGTGAAGCATCACATCACTGTCGGTTTGTGGCTTGAACCGGCAGTATTTTGGCGGGCACTCATCACTGCCGGTTTAAACCACAAACCGGCAGTGATTGAGCTCTATCACTGTCGGTTCTAGCCAAGAACTGACGGTACCGACGGTGATAAGTCTACAGCATAAAAAGGCTGCAGCTGTCCTCTTCTTCCTCCCCTTTTCCATCCCGAGAACAGAGGCGTGCTTTTGGGCCCTCCCTCGATTGTTGCAGCTGCTCTTCACCATGAAGCTAGTGCTTGAATTTTGAAGAATAGCTTATCTTTTTGCTTTAAGGTTAGTAACAAATATCCACTCCTTTGATTTTGTTGCTTATTTAACTTCGTTTTGATGGCTACATTGCTTGATTATCATTCTAGTTCTTTCTCTATTCTAGAGAGCACTTTTCCAATTGGACATTTGTACAAGGCTCAAATTATGGTGAATCCATCATCCAAAAGGTTGGTGTCTATGAACACATTCAAATTGTGGTGAATCCATCATCCAAATTATTCATGAAGCTTGATTTCTTATTAATTCTTTGTAATTACTGTCTCAGTATTTTTTTTATGCAGAGATGGATTGAGAGTGGATGCATCTGTCTCGAACGGATAAGCGGTACATGTATGGCGTCAGCTAGTTTATCACCGATGCCAAAGCCCATGCTGGGAATGGGAACCCTGTCTTCTGCCCATGCAAAGATTGCAAGAATCATAGGAACTTTCGTCAAATTGAGTCTATACGATCGTACTTGATTACCAGGGGGTTCATGCCAAACTATACGATATGGACTATGCATGGCGAGGTTGGTGTGAATGTTCTGTAGGAAAACAATGATGATGTGGACATGCCTGACGTAGCCATCCACGATGCTGACGAGGAACCCGGTGTCAACACGGAACCTATGGCCACAGTTAATAATGTGTTTATGAACATGCTAGCTGATGACACCGAGGATAACGATGGTATTTCTCAGCTGCTACGTAATGTAGAGACCGGATGTCTTAGTGAAAGACAGCTGAGAAAGCTAGAGAAAATAAGACAAGATGACAAAACACCATTGTATAGGAATTATCACTACAATCATCGACCTACCAAGTCGAGGTTCGTTGTCCGGAGAGAAGACAAAAGGCTATACTGGATGTGTCGAGTGCTTGGACAACACCGATGTGGTAAATCTACCAAATAACTCAAAGATAGTTTATATGGGATACCGTAGGTTCCTACCTAAGGATCACCCTTACCGTAGGAACAGAAAAGATTTCAACGGTACTATTGAGAAATGCTTAGCTCCAAAATATCGAGACGGGCCTGCGATACTTCGAGAATTCAACAAACTGGAGGTTGTCCTTGGGAAGGGGGACAATGCAGTAGCAGCGCCTAATGGGAGCGTTTAGAAGAAAAAATCGGTTTTCTGAAAACTACCTTACTGGGCATTTCTGAGTGTACGCCACTATCTTGATCCCATGCACATCACTAAAAACATGTGCGCTAACACTCTTAACACCTTGATGGACACCGGGGGGACATCGAAGGATTCACTAGCCACACGCCTAGACATGCAACACTTGGGAATCAGGAAGGAGCTGCATCCCGTGGAGCTAGAGAATGGCCAGTTCGAACTTCCGGTTGCGTCATGGACATTGAAAAAGGAAGAAAAGTGTGCGCTTATTTCTTTCTTCAATGAACTCAAAGTTCCGACGAGCTACTGTGCGAACCCAAAGAGGCTAGTGAACATGAGAGAACTCAAGTTCAACTACGGCCCTATGAAGGCCCATGACTGTCATGTCATTATGACTCAGCTGCTCCCTGTTGCCCTACGTGGTATCCTCCCCCCAAAGGTCCACGCCCCAATCATAAAGCTTTGCTCGTTCTTCAACACGATCTCAAAAAAGGTCATTGATGTGTCCACGCTACGGCAGCTGCAGCGGGATATAGTAGACGACCTTGTTTCTTTCAGACAGGCATAGTTTGCTGTTCTCCAACAAGCCAAGGGTGTGATGCCATATATTGACGAGCACAGGCAATCGCTGTAAACTCTGTATCTGAGCAAGTCACAGGCTTGACTGGATAAAAAACATAAGGAGGAATTTGTCAGCTGGTTGCAACGTCGCTTGCTTAGAATAAAGTTGGGTAATCAACTGGATGCCTTAGCCAAGGGACCTTCGAGTACATATCTTAAGTACCAAGGGTATGAGATCAATAAATTCACATTTTACACAAAAAAGCAAGATGGAAAGAGCACATACCAAAATTGTGGTGTTCATTTTGATGCTCACGACAAAAACGGCAACGTGCAGGCGACATACTATGGTTTCATAGAGAAGATATGGGAGCTAGCCTATGGTCCGTTGAAGGCAGCTCTTTTTCGCTGCCAGTAGGTCTGGCTCGAGGAAATCAACACTGACAGTGAAGGGTTCACTACTGTTGATCTCACTAAGACCGCATACAGAGACAACCCCTTCGTCCTTGCAAGAGATGTTATGTAAGTCTTCTATGCAAGGGACAACAAGACAAAAGGAAGGCTAAAAGTAGTCCTAGAAGGGAAAAGGAAGATTATCGGTGTCGATGGAGTGACGGACGAAGAAGACTACAGAGGCTATCAGGAAATGCCTCCATTTAAGGCGAACGCACCCCTACCTATCCTTCAAGAGGGTGACGAACCTACTTACGTACAAATTGATCACAATGAGGCCCTCATTATTGATGCACCTAAAGATAGTTAGATTATTGTTAACTATGTAATCATTATACAGACGTTGTATCAGTAATTCACACTAAATATTTAATTTATATTTTGTGCGCATCTCTACAATTTAATTATTGACTATGTAATCAAATATTAAGATGATGTTCACAAACACTATTATTTGATAATTATAGACCATTAATTCATTATCATAGAATTAAATAATCAAGACACAAATTTTTGTGTTATTTTAGAATATAAACTAACTGCATTATTTCTATTAATAAATAAATAAAGAAAAGTAAACTAAGTGAACTCCCTATTCTAGCTCAGCGGTTAAGGCCGCGCACTCTGTACTCTGAGACCCACGCTTGAATCCTAGGAGGGCCAAACTTTTTTATATTTTTTTACAAAAGGCTGCGATGGTAGGCTCCAAACCGATACTGTTTTTTATATTTTTTTACCTAAAGTTGGCGGTAGGGCCCTTCACTGTCGGTTTTGGTTTTAAAACCGGCACTGATATCTTCTATCACAGTTAGTTGCTCAAACCGACACAGAAGGCCCAATTCACTGTCGGTTTTTAAACTAAAATCGACAGTGATGTGTAGATGCTCCTCATATGCCAACAGTGCTCCCATGACCACAACTGTTGGAACACTGCTTCCACCTACCCCGACAACTTTAGTTCAGAAATAAAAATATACCATGACTGCTAGCCCCTATAAAATGGCCCTCGGCCAGGAGCTAGCCTCTCCATACATGTTAGTTTTAGCCAGGCCTTATCAGTCATGATACAATGTTTTCCTCTCACAACAAACCACAGATATCATTATGCATCGTAGTCCACCAAAAATCCAAAATGGTGCACACATGAGGTACTAGAAGAATGCTACTAAAGATAGAGCAACGCTGAAGATTGGAGATGCCACGAGGTCCACAGAGCCATCCACTGTGGTGCGCTCTAGACTGTATGTCCATAGAGACCTGGTGTGCTCTAGGCAATTTCCTGCCCCGAAGCGGCATTGGTTCATCGGTGCGGTGCCGAGCTGAATACGATGTGCTTTGGACTGTACCGGGAAAAAGACCATGGCCTGCAGAGGCATGGATTCATCGATGCCACCTTATCATCTCCAACCGGTATAGCTCGTAGACCACCTCGGTGCTGTTGTTTAACCCTAGTTGGTGCTAGAAGAATGCTACTGAGATGGTTAAATTATAATGTGTTGATACACATTGATGGTAACATTGACCTGTACGCAAATATGTCTTGGTTATCGTATATGGAATTTTAGTGTAAGGTCTTTGTTATCGTATATGTAACTTATTTCTAATTTTTTTGTAATTTTTTGATATATTTCATTACTATCTAAATAAATATATCGTTGTTGTTAAAACTTTTCCACTGTAGTATCTAAAGAAATATATCCTTTACTTATATGCACCTTCACTGTCGGTTCTATTTAGAAACCGACAGTGATAGTTACCTTCACTGTCGGTTCTATTTAAAAATCAGTAGTGATAGACACTTTCACTGTCGGTTCTATTTAAAAACTGGCAGTGATGTCCATGCCCCCCTATATAAAACAAACTGCCGGCCACATACATCGATTCCACCCACCCACGAACTCTCCCAGTCTCATTTCTCATGTTTCACTCTCACTTCTCAAGACATCCACTCTCTCTCTACGTGATTTGGTCATGGCTCCTGCATTTTTCAATGGTATTGATATGTTGTCTTCTCCAATATTCTATCTATATTCATTTGATCTATATTTATATTCATGTTTCTTTGCATTCTATATTTATATATATTCTTATTCCTTGTATTCGATCTATATTTAATTATGTTGCCATATTTTACTTGGAAGAATTTTTTGTGCATATATTTTATGTTCATATTTTTTTTTGCATTTTATTGATCAGGTGGTATGAACAATGGACCTCCCCCACCACAAGAACTAGGTTTCCACCCTGGTGATGAGCCATTCGCTCCTAATGTGGCCATTCCACAGTTTCCTGTTCCAGCTATTGTATGAAATATTTTCCAACATCTTTTGTTTTTTGATGCTAACAAATAACTGTAATTAGTTTAATATCATTGTTGCATGCATATATATGTCGCAGACTATATCCCCAATAGATTGGCTGCGAACAGCACTTAGCTAGTTCTTTATCTCGGACATCGTCG